>NC_063196.1:11857690-11882690 GCF_017589495.1 Alosa alosa
GATAGATAGAGAGGGAGAGAGAGATAGAGAGGGAGAGATACAGTAGATAGATAGATAGAGAGGGAGAGAGAGAGATAGAGAGGGAAAGAGTGAAAGAGAATGGGGGGAGAGAAAACTGCACCAGTTAACTGCAAGAGGAAGATGCAGTTTAAACTACTGTCAATGGACAATAAAGACAGGCAGTGTCCATTAGATATCTCCACACACACACACACACACACACACACACACACACACACACACACACACACACGTTCAGACTAAGCAGTAAAAAGCTCTTTTAGGCCAAAGGCTTCATAACTTTTAAACCACGTCCCTATAGAACATTAGACAAAAAGGATCCTTGTGTACGTGTGTCTGTGTGTGTGTGAGATAGTGTGTGTGTGTGTGTGTGTGTGTGTGTGAAAGATAGTGTGTGTGTGTGTATGAATGATAGGGAGATGGAGAGACAGAAGGAGAGAGACAGGGAGGTAAGGAAGGCTAGATGAAACCGATCAGCCATATCGCTGGCAATTCCACAAAGCAGGCGTGACAAAGACAGCAGCATTATCTTAGGTGCCACCAGTCTCTCACACACACACACACACACACAAACAAAATCACTTTGCTTCGGCAAATACAGGCGTACAGCCTTATGGTGAGATTATTTGTGTAATGATGCTGTGTGAGTGAATGTGTGTATGAGCCTGAGTTTGTGTGTGTTCACAAGTGTGTGAGTTTGTGTGTGTTTGCAAGTGTTTGATAAGGCAGCAGAGCAACATACACCACTTTAGAATGGAATGACACAAACCAATGGTCTTCATCTCACACACACACACACACACACACACACACACACACACACACACACACACAGACATATCCATGGTCACAGCACAACAACAAGGCAAATCTCTCTCTCTCCATCCCTCCCTGATAAAGACACAGAAAGAGAGACAGACAGACACACACACACACACACACACACACACACACACACACACATACACATACACACACACACACACACACGATCATGAAAGCTTTCTAGTTGAGCCTGTCAGCACAAAACTCACAGATCTATATAATCAAATTCTTATACACACATAAAACACGCTTGCGCTCACTTATGCCCACATGTCTTTCTGTCTCCGCCACATCTTGCAATTGCTCTCCTTCACACTAACAGATCTTTAAATCACACCCTCAGTGATCTGGGCTCAAGCACTAAAGAGAGCTGACAGGGACGATAATGAATAACCGCCATCCGTCTCACACACACACACACACACACACACGCGCACACAGACCTCCAGTTGAGGCATACATCACCTCTGAATAGAACGGCGCAAACCAATGGTCTTAATGACAGACACACACACACACACACACACACCTCCAATTGAGTCTTGAGCTCCCGCACACGGGGGGCGTCTTGCAGAAGTCCCTCCCTCTGAGAGGCGTGGCTAAGAACGTTGAGTGTCGTCTCCGCCTCCTGGAGCCATTTAAGACATGCCTCCATCTCCCGCAGCGACGACTGGAGAGCCTTCAGATCACCGTCCAGAATGCCATGAGTGTCTCGTGCTCTACACACACACACACACACACAGAGGAGTCAGCTTAATGCTCTCAACATGACACAGAAAAGCTATAATTCATATACAAGACAACAGGGAGTTGTGAGTATATATGTGTATATGAATAAATACTAATGTTTTTGTACACATATGGATGTGCTTGAATGTGAGCACACAGTCATGTTTGCATCTGTGTGTGTGTGTGTGTGTGTGTGTGTGTGTGTGTGTGTGTGTGTGTGTGTGTGTGTGTGTGTGTGTGTGTGTGTGTGTGTGTGTACCTGTTGTTGATGGACTGCCAGGCACCGCTGAGCTTGTCGGCGACCTCCTTGACCCTGCGAGTGTCGTCGGCCGCGTATTCTCTCAGCAGCACATGCGAGAGATCATTAAAATTCGCCACGGCAACCTGCCCTTTGCTAAGGTCCTGCAGGAACATCTGGAAGCCAAACACAGATGACCCTTGAAACCAGAGTAAGAGTTCTGGGATCGAGAGGTCAGGCATGCAAAGGGAACTCACATTTGGGGTCAAGTTAAATAGGCAAAGTTCAAAGTTGATGTTTGGGATCAGGCATGACGTCATGGGCTTTTCAAAACTAACATACCATGAGGATTATGAATATATATGAATATATATGTATATGTAAATATGACCTCTCATTTTAATGTATAAAAACAACCGACACATTTCAGACAAATCGATGGAGGAGACCCACAGAGCAGAGTTGGAGCTCTGGCACCTTCTGCTGGTCAGGAGTGGTACTGCATATCCATAACAGGGGCCTATGCACCTCATCAATGACCTGGTCACTACCAGCTACAGGCCGAGAGGTGAGGAGGGGCAATGGTAGGTTGGACAGGCTGAGACTTACATTGGTTATTCCAGGCTCAACAACACTGGGAAAGTATCATAAACCAAGTTATGCAAATAATAACGACAAGGAGGCAACACGTCCATGTTCTAATTTGGAAGGGCTTCTGGTTTTATGCTGTACAGGTATCTGTCATGTAATATCAGGCGAAGTCACTGGCCATTTCTGGATATTTACAATATATGGATTTGTAATGCTAGACTTGAGAGCAGTTTACATGGCCACATTGATACCTTGTTATCTAGCAACCTTTGCCGGCCAGTAGAGTCAAAATCTATACCTCACATGGTTTATACTTTATACATTTTATACCTTTCAGCCTTAAGGGCTAAGCTACACCAGGGACGTAACTGAATCGTTCTGTTCGCGTTGCGTCTGCTGCAACAATTAGCTTCCACTATAATCAATGGAAGTAGTTACACCAGACGTGATAGCAGCGCATACGTCTTGAAAAAAATAGACCATTAGTCTAAAATGGAATTTATGCGTCGCAAACGGAATGCTTCAGTTACGCGCCTGGTGTAGCTTCCCTGTAAGGCCAGTGTATAAAAACATAAAATAAGAAATTGTTCATTCATTTTAAGGTACAACGTTGAAGTAATCGTGATATTGGTTGGAAGTTGTACGGTATAGCCAAGCGCATGCTAGATGGTTCAACTGGTAACTGTCCAGTAGATAAAGGGTTCTTGTGATTGGCTGGGGTTGGCACCTGTACCTTGCTGTGGCTGATCTGATTGGTCAAGGGTTCCTTGCTCTGCTGTTGGAGGCTGTGGAGGCGGGCTTCATTCTGGCCAATCAGAGCCTTCACCTCCTGCCGCTGGGCTTCCCATTGGTCGCTGTGGGCGACCATGTGTTCCAGCTGCTGGAGACGGGCCTCCAGGCTGTGTTGCGTGCCGTCCCATTGGCTGCGGACCCTCTCGACTAACACACACACACACACACACAGAGTGAGAGACATATTTTAATATTCACACAGACAGTAGAGTGAATGACAGCAAGGTGATGGTTGACTGACATGTCAGTGGGGCGGACAGACCTATGAAATGGGCGAATGACTATGTCTGCCCAAGTGCTCATGTCAACGCATCTCTGGGGGCGGATTATTATGTGAACCTCAAGGTTGGAGGTTTTGTTCTTGATGTTCTGCGTCTTTGTTTGTCTGTTTGTTTGTGTGTGTTTGTGTGTGTGTGTGTGTGTGTGTGTGTGTGTGAGTGTGTGAGTGTGTGTCCTACGTTTCTCGGTGATGGAGGTGCGGACGTCTAGGTTGGAGGTTTTGTTCTTGATGTTTTGGGCCAGTGTGAAAATCTTCTCAAGTTGTGGGTGCCGGTGTTCCATATCCCCCTTGGTGACCTAGAGCAAACACACACACACACACACACAAATAATGTATTTTGACAGGAACCAATGTATATATAATTTCTTTTTCACATCAAGAGCAAGTTATGATGACCTCTCTATGCAAAACTGCTGTTCAGCACTCTCTTACGAACTCCCACTCATGCACAAACAGACACACAGACACACACACACACACGCACACACACACACACACACCTGCAGGCGAGAGATGGTGGTGCGTATCTCCTCTGTGTCTCCCACAGTGACGATGTTGGACTTGAGCATCTGGTCGATAAGCAGGAGCCAATCGGCGAGCTCGGTGGCCGTCTGGTTGAGGTCGCCCGGGGCAACCGGCTCGGGACTGTGGGAGGAGCGTGTAGGAGGCGCTTCGCTCATAACACTCACCATCTGAACCGCTACCACTGGGTACACTGGGAGAGAGGGATGAGGGGAGAGAAGAGAGAGAGAGAGAGAGGATTACTTCTTTTACTTCAATTATGGCGCGACCAATGGGAGGGATAGAGAGAATGAGGGAGAGAGTGGACTTGCAAATTGCCTTTATCATCATTACAAAAAAGGACACTGACAAGGAGTAAAAAAAGAAGGGGAGAAAAGAATGACATTGAGGACAACAATTTTATGATAAACAAAATATAAAAACTAATCAACAACTGGTTGAGAGGAAGAGAATGAGGGAGAGTTTCCTTTATTATCGGTCAAAAGGAAATGGCTTAAGAAATGTAAAAAACAGTCCAGAAATGACCATAATGTGTGTGTGTGTGTGTGTGTGTGTGTGTGTGTGTGTGTGTTTTTAAGTGTGTGAGAGAGTGTTCGAGTGTAAGTTTCTTACCTGGTTGCTGAGTGACCTGTTGTGTCCATAGTGACACAGGTGGGGGTAGAGTCTCTTTCAGTTGAAGATCCAGAGCTTTCCAGTCTGCAGCCAACCTTTCCACTTTACTCTACACACACACACACACACACACACACACACACACACACACACACACAATAAGAATTGACACTGGTACAGCCATTACCTCTTCCTGAGGCACAAGCCACAGAGAGGGCCTGTTGGCCAACCATTACCTTTTCCTGAGGAACAAGCTACAGAGAGGGCCTGTAGGCCAACCATTACCTTTTCCTGAGGAACAAGCTACAGAGAGGGCCTGTTGGCCAACCATGACCTTTTCCTGAGGAACAAGCTACAGAGAGGGCCTGTTGGCCAACCATTACCTTTTCCTGAGGAAGAAGTTGCTGCTGCTTCTGCAGATTGATAGAGAAGGCCAGGATGGCCTCCAGCTCCATCTTCTTCTCCCTCATGGTGGAGTTCATCTCCTGATGGAGGGAAACAGAGAGAGAAAGGGAAGAGAGAGAGAGGGGGGCAGACTTATTAGATCATTACAGGTCATGTCTGAACAAATGTATATGTGCATTAGTGTTGTCACAATACCAAAATTATGACTTCGATACGATACCTGCCATAAATATCACGATGCTCGATACTAAAACGATACTACGGCGAAATCCTAAGATATCTGGAGAAGAAAGGACTCATACCTCCTTCAAGTGTATGGAGTCATTTGTGTTGAATTCGGTGCACTTTTGTAGTGTGCAGGTCAATTCTGGGTTCTAAACTTCTAAACTTCCTACATAATTATTATTTTTTTATAGTCAGTAAAACAGTAGGCCTACTTTGTGTGATTAAGTCCTTTATTGTTTGTTATAGTTCATTTACAATGTGTTGTGTTTTGGCAATAAAGTAGCTTTAAATAGCCAAACTAGGCTAGATCAAGGTCAGTGTTAAAATTACTGCATGCAAATCACTGAATGCTATGCAGAGAGGCCTAATCTTTAGGCCATCTGATGTACAGTATAGGCTTCCCTAGGCCTTCCCGTGTTCATGGGATTTCTTTGACAGTTGCAAAGGGGAAAATGTGAGGATAGTCTTCTTTGCGCCCAGTGTACAAGTACGACGTTCCAACCAGGTCTTCGTCAGATAGGCCTACACCATTACCTGTTGCAATATATCTGTATGCATTCCTACATTACGTCTATTTCTTTGATAACATGATTTGCTACCACGTACTGTTAACAATAAGCCGCTATTATTATTAGGACTCAACACGCTTTGGTGGTATTATATGCTGTGGGCTTTAATTAGCGGTCTACATGCCATGACAAATATTACCAGTAGTACTGACCGAACATGAAATAGATCGTTTACAAGTTATGGTAATGTTATTCTGGCGTGAACATTGCACTTTCATCACGTTAGCACCCTATGATTACAGCTCGTTATGTCTCGTCAAAATGATTACAGCTCGTTATGTCTCAAAATTCATTGATGAAGGAACGTTCGTTTCATCACAGAGAACCATACTCATTTCACTTAGGCTAGACTAAAACATAAGAGAAGAACTTGGCACTAACCATGTAGTCGTGTTTTCTATAGCATATTCGTTAACCTGTCCTTCTTTGAACTCTTTAAAAATGTTGGGATATGTCTGCGAGGTGTTTAGCCAAGTTCCATGCGTAGCCTACTGCTTTTAAATGACTTTTAAACATATTTTACAAACGGGCCTCTGTGTACCTGATGGCTTGCCTTCACTATTAAGTGATGTATCGAAATAGTTGCAAATTTCACTGCACCTTTGTTTTATCCACAAGGCCTAGAACTGTCGGCAAAGAACTATGTTGACGTTGGCTGCGCACTCACTCACTCAGAGCTGCCTGCTTGACACGCCCACTTGCCTAGATGCGTGCAAGGAGCAGTGAGAGCAGCAGTTCACACAGACACAGAACTTTACTATTTTAATAAAGTATCGATTCTAAAAACGTCTGAAATCGTATCGTTTTTTGCGTGAAGGCATCGTGATACCTTTTTAGTATCGATACACCGTGCAACACTAATGTGCATATGTTTATTTATGCCCATATGTACATTAAAGTGTAAGAATGATGAATGTATGACTAAGCAGCTCTGTGCTTGTGTATATGTGTGTGTGTGTGTGAGTGTGTGAGAGAGAGAGAGAGAGAGACATCGTTAATGGTCACCTCTGCCTCACTAGGCGTCACTCTGCCTGGTCCTCTGAGGCTCAGCATCTGATTGGTCTCCTGAATCCAGCCATGCAGCCTGTTGATTTGTTCCTGGAAATGGTCATCAAATTTAGGCTCCACCTCTTCCGACGGCACTCGTCTCACCTGGAAATACAAAACCACACCGTTTATAAGGTTGTTAGTGTGTGTGTCTGTCTTTGTGCCTTTGCAAGCGTGTGTGTGTGTGTGTGTGTGTTTCTTGAAAAATAAAGATACCCGCACACTGTTTCTATAAGCTCCCAGAGTGGTTTATTAACAATGTGTTTCTTGCCTTGAGTTTTGGCTGGCTTGCATCACTGTCACGTTGCGACAACCGCACGGAGTCCACAATGTCACGCAAAGGTGACATGTCGCCTTGCCCACCCATGACATCCAATAAAGTGGAGTCTTCAGTCAGCAACCTACACACACACACACAAACACAGAAAAGTCAAGAAACTTCCTCTTTGTTTGCACATTTTCCTTTAAGTTTGCTGACATCAGTCCGATGTTTCCATGGTTACCGTGGCTGACGAGGGACTCGTTGCTGGACAAGGCTGAATCGCTGGTTGAGGCGCTGCAGCTTCTCGTCCAGCAGTGGGCCTTCCGCTGACGACAGCTGACCGATGATGTCATTTCCTGTTAGGTTTAATTGGGCCAGGACTGGCAGGTGACTGACCACTCCCTCCTCTAGCTCCTGTCAATCAACCAACAGCAAAACCAATCAACACCAAGACAAGACAACTAAAACAATACGTTGCATTTCTGTAGCGCTTTATCAGGGCACCCAATATAGAGGAACATTAAAACAAAGTATTTGCATTATGTATTGCTATATTACGGAATGCTTAAAATAACCAGTATAAAAAAATCCTACCGACTTACTTTACATAACCCATAAAGCACACAAACATGCACACTCATCACACCTTATTTCTCATTTCTATGTGCGTTATAACAGAACAGGCTTTGGTGCACAGGTAATCAGGTTAATCTGGGTGCATGTAAAACTAACAAGAATGTTCTCACACTTCTGTGTCTGTGACTACATAGGTATATCTGTGTGTGTGTGTGTGTGTGTGTGTGTGTATACACATGTCCTCGGGGAGACCCTGCATATGTGAGTGTGTATGTGTGTTTTTGCTCATGTACGAGTGTGTGTTTATATCCTCAGGACTCAGAGGGGGACCTGTGTGAGTGTGAGTGTGTGTGTGTGTGTGTGTATGCATGTAGGCTTCATTAGAGGGGGGAATAAACTGCTTGCTTCTTCACCGCATGTGTTTAGCATAACTCGATATTCATTAGTGAAGAGTTCATTAGCCTGGAAGACTTCAGCACATCTTCAAAAGCTTATTTTCTTCCAAGATCAAAAAAACACAAGTGTGCTTGACTCCGTAACACAACACACACATTAGCACTGCTTGTTTGATCACTGTGTGAAGTCTCCAACATGTGTCTACATCAATTGCTTATCCTTGCTATTATTTCTATGTTTCTGTAAATCTTATGCAATAATTATTGTAGTGATGAAATTAAGTTGTGGAATAAACTTAAAGTGATTAACATATTTTGCAAAACAACTCTTTGTGTATGCAAATACTTGACCGAACGACCAAGCCGAGCAATGACAAAAACAAACAAACAAAGAAACAGACACACACAAACAAACACACTTTGTGACCCCTCACCTCTTGGTGACCTTTGACCTGCTCAGGGGCAGCATCTGGCCCCTCCCTTTCATCCAGTAGCTGCTCAGCATGGCTCAGCCATTGGCTGAGGTCGGTGATGTCACAGTGGAACTGTCGCCATGCCTCCACAGCACGGTCAAAACACCTGTGGACACACACACACATACACACACACTAAATACATATGTACCACACGAGAAAATCTACAATCTTTCAAGCAACAAGTTAAGCACCATGGATTAAATCACCAGGTTCCAAATATGGAAAACAAAGCTACATTTGTATATTTTACACTAAAGATTTGCATAAATGTAGCCATAACAATTAGACTGCATATGCAAACAAGCACACATTTTCACACTATCACATATTGTATAAGCACACAGAAACACAGTAGCGATAGTCTGACTACCTATAGCACAAAGACCTTTAGAGCCTTATTGACCGTGCTTTACTCGATGCTGATGAGATAAAAGAAATAGGGTCAGCATCTCTCTCTCTCTCTCTCTCTCTCTCTCTCTCTCTCTCTCTCTCTCTCTCTCTCTCTCTCTCTCTCTCTCTCTCTCTCTCTCACACACACACACACACACACACACACACACACACACACACACACACACACACACACACACACAGCGCAGCAAAAAATAGCACAGAGATAAACTGACTCTGCTTTGAAGATATGCAGTGATTACAGAACTGAGGTCAGTGTGTTTCTGTGTGTGTGTGTGTGTGTGTGAGAGAGAGAGTGTGAACTCAGCTGAACTCACAAGATCCTTTCATCTCTGTAAGGGTTGAGAGTATCTGAGCAAGTATCTGAGAGTATCTGAGCACACACACACACACACACACAGTTATGGCTGTGTAAACCATCACTCTCCCCTCAAAGAATGATGTAAGCTTAAGATCAGTGAGTGAGTGTGTATGTATGTGTGTGTGTGTGTGTGTGAGGTGTGTGTGAGAGTATTACAGTGTGTGTGTGTGTTCCCTCTTGGAGTGGAAATGCACATAATAGAGAGCGAGAGAGAGGGACTGCAACAAAGTTTATCGGCTTTACGTCAATACTGCCATGCCCTCACAGTCAATGTAAATAAAATTAAGATCATGATATTTCAAAAGCAAGGACGTTTACTGAGAAATAAGAAAAATAAGTTTAAGGGCGTGTGCGTGCTCAACCCATACAGTTAAGGAAGTTCCCCTCAGCTTTGAGCTGTGTGTGTATGTGTGTGTATGTGTGTGTATGTGTGTGTGTGTGTGTGTGTGTGTGTGTGTGTGCTCACTCACCCCTTGCGGCGAGCGTGCTCGCGGTTGAGGCGGTCCCAACTGACGTTGAGCTGACTCAGGGCGTCTGAGATGTGCATCACTTCCTGTGCGCTGGCCTCGGCGATGACGTCCGGCTGACGCTCGTGGATCACGGCCACCTGCTCGCCCAGGCGCTCCAGATTCTCTTTCACACTCTGAACCACACACACACACAGAGTTAGGCAAATGGACAGACAGACAGACAGATTTTTGAAAATGATCAAAGTTGATCATAATAAAGTTGATCGATACCTCTTAGTCATGCTGTCCTTCTCACAAAAACAAACAAACAAACACACAACAAGACGTGCCACACAGCTAGACAACGAGTGGCAGACAGAGCGACGAGACTTGTGCTACCAATGGTTTTACAACGATTTAAACCAATCTGGCTTGAAATGTAAGTATTTGGGTTTATCTTAACATTTTAATGGCACTTAAAAGTGATGAACACCTCTCCTTTACTGTCTGTACGTATGTAGTTCGCCACCTATTAAGAGGTGTTCATCACTTTTAAGTGCCCCCCGGAAACACTTCCGTTGTGTTATGATTTTTTTGTAGCACGTTTCTGAATTGCGTGTTGTGAATTGGCAGCTCGTTTCTGAAATGTAAATGTTTTCTGAATTTGCAGCGCGTTGTGCAGCGCAAATGATGTGCACGTGTTGTCAAATGAAGATGAAAATGTTTTCTTAAGTTGTTTGTGTTTTGTCTATTTGCATGTGTTTTGTTGATTTGCATCTGTTGTCATAAATTGCACGTTGTTTGCACCTGTCGGCCACCGTACTGATGTCATTTTCATCAGCTACAGACAACGAATGGCAGACAGAGCGTGATGTCACTTAGGCCTAGGCTAGCCTACCAGAGAGTCACATTGTTGCAAATCTCAAACGATGATGCATCATTCCACAAAATGGTTTGTCTTCAGTATCAGGAAGTTATTCAATAAGCTTAACAATAATATAGCCCTCAAAACAGCTGTTAGGCTTATGTCATTCTGATCTGTAGAAATGTCACATGCAGCCATGCCTGCTTAGGCTACTGCACATTAATAATTATAGGTTAATATATTATAATATTCAGTATTCATTATTGAATGCTTAGCTGGAATGATGTTTTCCCTATCATGCTATTTTTAAAGAAGGCATTCCTTCAGGCATGTAATTGGGCTACAGGTTTTCTACAGGAATGGCATGTTTGAACAGGAACTGCACTAGTCTACTGTAAACACACACAAAAACATATACTGCATACACACATTCACACACACTCATATTGTACATACTGCAGACCAGCCAATCTTGAAGAATTGTTTTGAGTAGCGCCTCGAGCCGAAAAGTGCAAACGGAATCTTTTACAGTAGCTCTATAATGTTGACAATCTGTTATAGAGCCTACTAATCCTGACCTATAAAAAACACTTGTCCTGATATGGACTGATGTGGATATGTTGTCCATTTTCTTATATGTGGTCTTTATTCAATCATGTCTGGTCTATTATTACATCTTTTTAATCCATTATTAAATATTTCTTTTGTAAAGAAATACATCTATCCCTGATGTTATATCAACATATTTAATTCACCTAGATATAGCAGGGTTCTTGCAGGTTTCAATAAGTCAAATTTAAGACCTTTTTAAGACATTTTAAGACCATAAAGATTGAAATTTAAGACCTACACGACGCATTACCAACAAATATTCAAATCAAAGAAATTCTGAAAAAATGATTGAAAAGTCGTTGAAAAAGCATTAATTTAATTTACAGATAAAACAATCAAACTAGTAACCTTCCACACCCAACGTCTACAACCCAACTGATTTTTACATTGCTCACTTGTAAGGAAAAATATCTGTGTCACGTACCAAATGCCCTAAACCTTAAGCCCAAAATGAAAATAATCTAAAACAAACTAGCCCTCAAATAGAATAGATTTCAGCAAGGAAGTCAAAAATGAGACGAGTTGAAACTGGGTGTGAAAGTGTGTTTTGGGTGGACACTGAAGCTGAAACCACCCAAAGATGATCAAAAGCCCTCCCTAAAGATATAGTATTAATATCGTCCAAATCCACTTCCATTATTCTCTGTTGAATTGCTCACGAATTACTTATCTCGCACAAGTCGCTGGGCGTCACTTGAAAGATAAGCGAGGAAACTGGAGCTTTGAATGATGTTAGCGGCTAGTGCTGATAAATAGTTTGCATTTTCATTTTGCGGCTGGCTTATGTTTCTCTGCATGCTCTGGCTTGTGACTCCAGCCTTCACACCCAGAGTCCCTAACTGAATAGTTTTTGCAAAGTTTGCAGCGAGCCTCATTACCTGGAGCTGGGTACCACTTGTAACCAACAGCGACATCGCTGTGATCTAGCCAGTGTTGCCACAGTTACCTTGAAAAAAGTAACCTGATTACTCCTTTAAAAGTAACTTATTTACTTTTTAAAATCAAGTAATCAGTAAAGTAACTGAGTTAGATTACAAGTTACTTTATTAGTTACTTTCAGCAGCTGCCGACAACAACCCCCACCGCCTCAACATAAAAATGACAACCGGTTTGCCAATACTCCTTAATTGGAAATGCATTTTAACAGTAATGTCAACAATGCAGACATCGAACCTGAAAAAAAGTAATTTTAGGGAGGTAGCCCTTTAGCCCTACTTAGATACTGAAATTCAGATGTTTGTTCAATAATGTCTAGTTAGTACACCAAATAAGGAAGGCCTATAGATAGAAATTGTGATGATAGAATATGTAGATTTTGGTAGTTTGGGCTTTTCATTTTCAAAAAGAGAACAAACGGGAGAGTGTGGTGTTTGCAAAGAAAAGACTTTTCATGTAGCCTTGGCAACTAGCCATTTAGTATAGGCCTGAATAATAGCAAATTAAATGACACTTGTTAAACTCACCTCAACAAGTCTTATGCAGCCATGGGCAATTCTACAAACAGTGCAGTGTGCAAGACTATCATTATGTTTTACTCTTATGAGACAAGGGTACACTTTTGTGTAGTCTGATGTGAAAACTCTGCCATGGCGGCTCCTGTTCCTAGATACACTGAGCTGATTAATTTAGTTAGGGAAAAAAAGATAAAAGCCCACTTACACTGAAAATTGATTGGTTGATTTAGCAAAACAGACACCGCACCACCCCTCTCTCTCTCCCTCTCCATCGTGTGCACGCTAAACTCAGATGCACATGCGATTTTAATTCGGTCTGGCTAGCGGCTCTTGTTCGTTCTAGTTTCGGGAGATTTTTATCTAATTCGCGGCGAGTCAGGAAGCGCTATCGGGGGAGACTCCCAGAACCCGGAGACTTGGGATGTCTAGCTAGACAGCACTTTGTCACCAACGCAGTGTACAAGCGTACCTTAATGTTATCATGTTTAGCGGACACAAACTCAAAATAATGACTGTATAGCTAAAATCGCATCTCTCCTCCCTCTATTGTTGTTTATGTTTGTGTTGCTGCGTGGTATTACCGTGAGTCATCATGCTGAAAACGTGGCGTCAATCCCAGAGACAAGAAAAAGCAAAGAATATATCTTTTACTAAGGTAAATGACAAAAAATAGTAGGCCCTAGCACATTGACTTGGATAAGTAACTTTAATCTGATTGCTAGAAAATAGTAGCGTTAGACTGCTACCGAAAAAAGTGGTCAAAATAAGTAGCGGCATCACTGGATCTAGCCATGTCTCGTTGAAAGTAGGCCTACACTTTCCCATTTTCCACCACGTAGCCGAACTTTAACAAATTCTGAGGAGGCAGGCGTAGGCTATTTTCGCGGGCAGGTATTGCATTTATCACAGGATTTGTAGATTTATCACTCGTAGGCTACTTTACCAACACCAATATCCCCAGAAAGAACTACAACACACTGAACCAATGTTCTGAGCATTCTGCTGGTTTTGTTACAAAGGTAGCAAAGACGCTAGAGCTCTGCTTTGCAAGCTATGATTCAATACTTTTTTGCTACTTTCTGCGGCCAGCGTTTCTGGAAATGAACGATGGTAAAATATTTTTTAGACCTGACTAAATTAATTCTAAGACCTCGGAATTAAAATCTGGCCGTTTTTTAGACGTTTTAAGGCCTTACATTTAAAGTTCTGAATTTTAGGCTTTTTAAGACTTTTTAAGACCCCGCGGGAACCCTGAATATAGGCTACAGTAGATAGAGGCTTATGGACATCTGCTGTTGTCAGCGTGCAGTCTATCCCTTAACTCACAACAGCCTACATGTTTTGTTTTGTTTTGTTATTTGTTTCATTTAGAAAAAAAAATACATTCAATGTTCAATTGTTACCTTCTGACTAATACAAATTCCTGATTGCTTTTAAAGAATTTCACTTGCACATACACTCAGTTTCTTTCAGATGGCGGTGTCTTTCTGCCATCTGTGAGGCTGCAATGATTAGATTATCGCAACAAAATCGATAGTCTGGAAGCCTAATATTTGTTCTAGGTTGTTTTCGCGCTAATTATGAAGAATATGTTTAAAGAAAAACAAATTCAACACTCATCACTGAGCAGCTCAAAATATGTAGCCTAGGCCCTTTCAGACTTGTTGCTAATGGCTGCATTTGGCCTTGGAAAGGTCTGTGCTCTCTGAGCGCCTTTTGTTATGAAAACTTCCATCAGCGACATATGGAAAATATGGATACTTTTTAGTTTCGCAAAACGGCAGCTTGGGGAACGCGAAGTTAAGCTCACCTCATCTTTCATTTAACCCCTCGCTGGCTGAAGATAAAACAGCAGAAAGCGAGGCCACTATGTTTTGCCGGTCATTCTCACTTGGCGCTTTCTCTCTGCATCTCACCCTTGCATGGAATAGATTTGTGGGAGATTCTAATTCACATGCTCCAGGGAACTTTCCGGAGAAGTTGGGTGTCTGCTTGTTTTTGCATAGTTTTAAGTTCAAAACGTGCTGGCGTAGCCTAGAAATCTAGACGCGCCCCTAGCGGCAGCAAATTACATTTGCATTACATTTGCTGCCAGGGCTAGTCTAACAACTCTCCGTTGGCTTGTGAGCTCCAGAAATCGAAACTCAATCAGGCCAATGAAATCGTGTATAGAGTCGTTAGGTGGGCTTAACATAATGATTGATGGTAGAGTTGCAACGGTTTGGCTTGAATTCCCTGCTACTTACAAACAAATAAGATGGATGTTGCTGTTGGCGAACAGTGTGACACGAGTTAAGCTTTTATTAAGTTGGCAAACGTTTGAACTAGCCAACTAGTCCGCTGGTGGGAAACGATGGGACTCATAGCTGCCGCTGTCCTATTAGCGTGCAGAGGGAATTTGAAAGACAACTGATTATCCCGCCCCTCGGACTGAGCACTGCGAACGGTGAGTGCCCAGACCCTACATTTTAATGTGGGTCTGGCTCGTCAGGCTAGTGCTGGCGTACTTTGATGTGAAAATGCATGGTTGCTACGCAGAATGCGTACAGGTTGGTCTGATACTGACTGTAAATAAATTAAATTTAAAAAAATTGCACACACTGCACCAGACACACACACACACACACACGCACGCACACACGTACCCGGAGAGTGTCCTCCTGCAGGCTGAAGTTGTCGTAGAGGCCAGTGCTGGGCTCGCTGGAGTTGAGCAGGAGGTCTGTGTCGGTCATGGCCAGGAGCAGCTTGTTGATGTCCAGCAGGTAGGAGGACGGAGAGAGAGAGCGAGGGAGCGACGAAAGGCGAGAAAAGGAGCCCTCTTCCTCATCCGCCAGCACCATCTCCTCTTCCTCCTCCATCGCTTCGGCCGCGGGAAGAGAGAGAGAGGAGGAGTCCTCAGACATCGCAGCAGGTTTGTCCATACACACCTCCTGCAGAGGGAGGAGAAGGACTGTGAGAATACACACTCACCGTGTGGGTGTGTATCAGTATCAGTGTGTGTGTGTGTGTGTATATATGGTTGAGTCAGAGTCTGTGTGTGTGTGTGTGTGTGTGTACCTGTAAAAGGAGTAGTTTTCCTCTCAGCTGTTGTCTCCGATCCTCCTCTGGGGTCAGCTGGAGTACCTCCTCCCCTCTCCTCAACAGCTCCTCCACACGAGCCTTCTGTTCGTCCATCTACACACATACACACACACACAGACACACACACAGACACACACACAGACACACACACACACACACGCACCATGAGAACGAGAACACATACAAAGAAATTATGAGAAAAAAGCCAAATAATATTAAAGCAAAAACAACAAACAAACAAACATACAAACAAACAAACAAATCACCTTGACAAACAGAGGAACAAGAGAGCAGTCAGAACAAAGCAAGAGAACACACACACGTCACAATACATGTAGAGAAACAGTCATACTCACACACACATACACAGTGAAGAAATAGGGGAGAAGATTCCTGAGCCAAGTGAGAAGTGTGAATGAGCTCTATCTAGATGACCTTCAATGCTTTGGAATGTGTGTGTAGGTATGTGTGTGTGCGTGCATGCATATTCTCCCCTGTGTCTGTGTGTGTGTGTGTGTGTGTGTGTGTGTGTCCTTGGAAGAGTTTTGCTGGAGTAGAATAACCTTGATGTAGATTACATTATAGCTCTGTCACATGGTAACTGATAAAGAGATGTTTGTGTGCACGTGTGAGTGTTTGTGTGTCTGTGTGTGTGTGTGTGTTCGTACTTTCTCTTCATCTGGTGTGTGTGTATCTTGGCTCTGTAGGGTGCAGATGCAAGCCTGCAGATCCGACTCAAACTGCTGGAGCTGTTCTGCTGCCTCCACACACTCCTCATCCACACACACCTACAGCCCACACACATATACGCGCGCACGCGCATGCACACACACACACACACACACACACACACACACACACACACAGACAGACAGACAGACAGACACACACAAATAAAACAAACAGAGACATACACAAGTTGTTAGATGATTACAGTGCCATTCACATGCATGCACAACATAATTATAATTAATAATCTTTTCTGTTTAGATATATTGTCATTGATTAATCCCACTCACGTATTGGTCATCAATCATCCATATTGATATTATTAATGGACAATTATCTCACAGACAGACCTGAACTCCAGTCTTTCCCATGGGTGAGCTGGCAAACCATTTCATCCATCCATTAAACAGCACAACCATTGTAATTGCAAACTGAGTATGGCTGTATGTATTTGCGGGCGCGTGTGTGTGTGTGTGTGTGTGTGTGTGTGTGTGTGTGTGTGTGTGTGTGTGTGTGTGTGTGTGTGTGTGTGTGTGTGTGTGTGTGTGTACCTGTGCAGCTCTGATGCGCTGGGCCACCTTGTTGAAGTCGCGGCTCAGTTCGGTCAGTTTGGGCTCGACCGTGTCGCTGCATGCGGGGCCGCGGGCCGTGATGAGCAGGAGAGCGCGCTCCCGAACACCCCCGACACGCATGGTCATCCCCTCCAGCTCAGAGCACAGCGACTAAATGAGGGGGAGAGACAACGGTCATGTGAATATAGCGCATAGAACTGAACTGAATTGAATTGAGTGAGACAGAGAGTTGAATTGAATTCAAGTTACAGAGAGAGAGAGTGGGTCAACTTAAATTAAGGAAGTGAGTCACCCTTCAAATAGACTTCTGTTCGCCTACAAAAAGGACACAATAGCTGCCATCTTGCCCATATAAGGACATCCCGGTTACCATCATTGTCGGATCTGATATTACCTTATATGGGCAAAGATGGCAGATTTTGGTCCTTTTCGTAGGCGAACTTCAGAGGTTTATTGGGACATAGTTTCTTTTCGATCACAAATTATTATCCATGATAGCACATCAATTACTTACATACTGTAGATGTAGTTATTGTTGTTATAGATAATTTAATTGATTATTATGGGTTTCTTTTTTTTCTGAACAGATACCTTATCTGTTTATATTATTAACTTAGAATATGTTTGCTTTGGCAACACTGCTTCACTGAGTAATGGCAATAAAGCTCCAACAAATTTAATTGAATTTGGGGGGGGGGACAATGAGAGGGAAAATGAAGAGAGAGAGAGAGAGGGAAAGAGAGAGAATGAGAACGAGAGAGGGAGAGAGAGAGAATGAGAAAGAGAGAGGGAGAGAGAGAGGTTTAACACTCATTAATTAAACCATACCATAAACCATTGACATACACTCCAAAAAGCTACATCAGTCTAGCACCCCCAAACCAAAACCTTTAACCACACACAAACACATCCTTCCTTTTACCTCAGTAACAGACAGACAGGCAGACACACACACACACCCTTCCTTTTACCTCAGTAACAGACAGGCAGACACACACACACGCACGCACACACACACACACACACACACACACACACACACACACACACACACACACACACACACACACACACACACACACACACACACACACACACACACACACACACCACACACACACACACACACACACATCCTTCCTTCTACCTCAGTAACAGACAGGCAGACACACACACACACAAATCCTTCCTTTTACCTCAGTAATAGACAGGCAGACACACACACACACACACACACACACACACACACACACACACACACACATCCTTCCTTTTACCTCAGTAACAGACAGGCAGACACACACACACACACAGTTCTTACCTGCACCTCTCTCTCCCTGTGGCCGGGCGGCAGCCTCTCAGCCTCGTCCAGTCGGATCTGAGTCTGGTAGAGCCACGTGCTGATGTGAGCCAGCTTCTCATCAAAGTCCTCCATGTCACTCTGATGGGCCTGACCACACACACACACACACACACACACACACACACACACACACACACACACACACACACACACACTTGGAGTCCATTTCTGAATCACCAAAGACCCAGGAACCAATCACAACCACTTATCCGTATGGGGCGAGCTTTATACAGTGACAGACAGAGGATGGTTGGCTCTGCAAATGGTTGTGCTGATAGCATCAGTTTTAAGTGACACGGACGAGTGTTTTCATTTAAACAAAGTAAACAAAATTCATGTAAAACCTTTGTTTATAAATAAGATGTGTTAGCTGTACTTTAGAAAGCATTCGGTAAGAGTTTAATGTACCAACTCCTGTTTAATTTCACTGAAAACTACTTTTTTTCGGAAATGCGTTGTGAACTAAGGATGTCCAGACTGCTGAGGATGTCAGAGTTGGGACGTGCTGGGAGACTGACCTGCAGTGTAGAGAGCCAGTCCTGGGCCAGGCTGTGGACGCGCGCCCAGGCCTCGTTGAGCTGGAAGAGGCGCTCTTCGAGCGCAGACTCGCCCTGCTCCACCAGAGCCTGCAGAGCGGCGCTGTTCTCCACCAGAAGCCCCAGGTCCTCCTTCTTCTGCTCACACTCCGACAGGATGCCCTACAGAAGACACACACACACAAATAAATTACATATACATGCACACACACACACACACACACACACACACACACACACACACACACACACACACACACACACACACACACACATATATATATAAATTACATATACATGCACACACACACACACACACACACACACATATATATAAATTACTTATACATGCACACGTGCACACACACACACACACACACACACACACACACACACACACGAGCATGTACACAACGCACATTAATATTTTCCAGACGAGTGAAGGACAAAGGACAAAACTGTCAAATGAGAAACTGCTTATAGTATCAATATAAATGAGCCCTGGGTGACCTTCAGTCAAAGTGTGTGTCCCCAGTCAATGTGTGTGTGTGTGTGTGTGTGTGTGTGTGTGTGTGTGTGTGTGTGTGTGCGTGTAAACTGATGAGCCTTAACTCACACAAATACACAGAACATAAATAATGCTAATCCTCTTTCACAGTCCAGTGCAGCTGCTTCTGTTGTCTTCAGCAAAGAGGCACACGCAAGGTGCAACAAAATACCATTTGGTCTGACCACAGCAATTCTTTCTTCCTATCTCGCAAACACACACACACAGACTTTAGCCTAGGCCTTCTCAGTGTGTGTGTCAGTTGGCATGCTTGTTCCCCGTCTTACATGGTCCTTCACCCTCACACACACACACACACACACACACACACACACACACACACACACACACACACACACACACACACTTACGTTAGCCCAGGCCTGCTGGGTGTGTGTTTCGGCGGGCATGTGAGTGCTGTGTCTCTGCTGTAGCTGCTCCTCTGTGCTACTCAGCCAGTCCTGCACGGCGGCGCTATCGTTCTGCACGCGCTCAGACAGGGTCAACGCCTTTTCCAGGTCCGCCTTGCCCTCTGTCACCTGACAACAACACAAACAGACACAAACACACACACACACACACACACACACACACACACACACACACACACACACACACACACAGGTAAGAGACACTCAAGTGCAGCACATATACAATATACCAGTGTTTTCCCAATGACTTTATTTATTGTATGTGTGTGTACCAGTGGCGGCCGGTGGTTAAAAAAATAACGGAGGAAGAAATGTCCGCTTGATTGGTGTTAGTGGCAAATGTGAGGTTGTGATGGTGTTGGTGGCAAATGTGAGGTTGTGATGGTGTTGGTGGCAAATGTGAGGTTGTGATGGTGTTGGTGGCAAATGTGAGGTTGTGATGGTGTTGGTGACATATGTGAACGAGTATGTAGGCCGCCTACCCAGACACACTTATAGCAGCAGTATGTACTATGTAGCATTTTAACTGGCAATGTTGTGCAATAAATGCTGTTCTGACATTCTTAGGGGGGATCTGACCTAAGGAGCTAGGATAGCATGCAGCAGCCAGAAAAGTATAACTATCCGAAAATGTTTTATCACCAAATCCCTGAACTGTCCACGTTTGTGACAGACCAGTGCTAACGTTACCAGTTAGTCACGAGTAGGCTATTTGTCATAGCCTACTACGTAGCATTCAGTAGCCTACACAAGCCTTACCGTCCTTCATTTTTGGAACTGGTCTTCCTGCTTTGATCCTAACCTTTGCACTGTATTTGAATGTATAAAAGATGGACATTGTCCTCTGATTCCATTGCACTGTTTATTTCAGGAGCAAAAAAACAAGCTTTCCGTTCAACACAAGATTCTTAGTTGTATGACTGCAGATAACGTTCTTGCTTGCAGAGCAGCTAGCTGTTCTTAAGTTCACCGTTGCCGCTAAAAACAGCACCCCGTATCGCAATTGAAAATTACTGTACGGAGGAGCTACCTCCCTTGGCCATTGAAAACGACGTGATTCACGAGCCGCTGGGGTCCGAGGCGTTTATAATGGACTTCAATGAGGGGCTTGAGAAGGAAGCTCCTCCATACAGTAATTTTCAGTTGCGATAGGGGGTGCTGTTGGCATTTTGACCTAAGGGAACGATTTTGTTCATTCAAAGTGTTCAAATAGTAATATTAACAGTAATTTATCAGATTAGTAATTCACTTTATATATTTTTTATTTTTCTCTGAAATTTTAGGGAGGGTGTTCCTCCCTTTCCTCAATGAAGGAGCCTCCTCTGGTAGTTGTGCCCTTGGCTCAAGGTAACCAGAAAATATTTCACACACAGGCGCATTAGCAATAGATCAAAAACAATCACTCACAACCACACACACACACACACACACACACACACTAACCTGCGCTCCGAGGTCATTGTAGAGCAGTTTGAGAGCAGTCAGCTGCTCGTCCATGCCCTTAGGATTGTCTGTCTGTTGCTTCTGCACAATCTGCCGTCCTGTCTTAATTACCGTCTCCACCTCCATTTTCACATCACTGAGCACCTTATACAGCCTCTGCACACACACACACGCGCACGCGCACACACACACACACACACACACACACACACACACACACACACACACACACACACACACACACACACACACACATATATATACAGGTTGATAATAATACAATAATGTTTGTATACATCCAGTCCTAAATGCACATTTGTGGGTTCATGCATGGGGCATTTCACAGTGGTCAGTATCATGTGCGGTGTGTGTGTGTGTGTGTGATGTCTGCCTGTGTATGTGTGTAAGTGTGTGTGTGTGTAAAACCTCACCATATAGGCAGCAAGGTGTGTGTGGATATGCTCTGGTGCGATGGGTGTATGTGTGTGTGGTCAGATAAGACCTAAGTGTGATGTATGTGTGAGTGGTCAGGCAGAATGTGTGTGTGTGTGTGTGTGTGTGTGTGTGTGTGTCACCATACAGCCGGTAAGGTGTGTGTGGATGTGCTCTGGCGTGATGTCGGTTAGGTCGAGTATGTGCAGTTCATCTCTGGCACCCTCTAGCACCCGCTTGCAGTCCAGCATGCGCTGCTCAAAGTTGGCCGGCTTCTGGAACAGCTGGAACTTAGTGGAGATCTCCCTGAGCTTCCTCTGAGAGTGGGCAAGAGACACACACACACACACACACACACGTGTCATAAATGAATATGACTTTGACTATCAAAATCTTTCAGAAAGAGTTCACACACAGAGACAGGCAGAAAGACATAAAGATAAACACACACACACACACACACACACACACACACACACACACCTGCAATTGGTCCTGCACGGTGCCCCCTCGGTTTGCCTTGCCTTCGGGTGTCGGGGGCGGCGCATTACCCACATTTCTCTTCTTCAGGTCCTCCACTGCGGCCTCATGGGACGTGATCTCTGCCTGGATACGCTGGGGGTTAAAGAACAAGACTAAGCTTCAGCTTCAAATGTGTTTCAATGAATCAAATTGAGTTTCAATAAAACATTTGGTAAATGACACCGGATGTCAGTGCAAGCTTGAGTGTGGTGTCCATGTAGTTGCTAGGCTGGAAGTGTTTGAGAGTTCTTGTGTGTGTGTATGTGTGTGTGTGTGTGTGTGTGTGTGTGTGTGTGTGTGTGTGTGTGATGTGTGTGTGTGTACCTGGGCCTTGTGGGGGAACGGAAGGCATTGATGCAGTCAGTCAGGTAGGACATGAGAGTGTCTGTGTGTGTGTGTGTGTGTGTGTGTGTGTGTGTGTGTGTGTGTGTACCTGGGCCTCCTGGGGGAGCTGGAAGGCATCGACGCGGTCGGTCAGGTAGGACGTCAGCGTGTGGTCCAGCTGTGTGAGATTGTCCTGTAGCACCTGGAGTGTGTTCTCACTGTCCCGCAACGACAACAACTGCTGCTCCAGTGCCATTTGCTGGTTCACCGCCTACACACACACACACACACACACACACAGACAAACGCATGCACACACGCACACACACACACACACATATATACGCAAACCATTACAATAAGACACTGTTAACACGTCGGTTAACAGTAACAGTAGTGATCAGCAGCGATCACTGATGTCCAGTGATATCCCTTTATGAGTTTCTTTGACCATAGATGTGACACTGATGACTTGATCAAACCACAGGCCTGCCAGCTGACTGAGTAAGAAGGATGTGGCTTCAGTTGTGCTGCACGTGAACACACACACACACACACACACACACACACACACACTCACACTTCCACTCACAGACACACTCACAGACCTGTTGGTTGAGCTGGTCGTAGCGCGTGTTGAAGCTCTCGAGTCTCTCGCTGATGAGCTCGTCCAGGATGCCTCCATCGATGAGCGTCTGAGCCAGCTCCCTGATCTGAGTCCGGTTATCAGAGGGGTGGCGCAATACCCCCTCCAGACCCTGGAGAGAGAGAGAGAGAGGGAGGAAGGGAGAGAGGGAGGGAGAGAGAGAGAGGGAGGGAGGGGGAAAGGGAAAGAGAGAGGGAAGGCGAGAGGGAGAGAGGGAGGGAAGAGGAGAGGGAGAGAGGAAAGGAGAGAGAGGAGGGAAAGAAAGAGAGAGAGGAAGGAAAGGGGGAGGTAAGGAAGGAGAGATGGTGAGAGACCTTGACTGACATAATAGATAGTCAAACAGATTCTGATTTGCAGGAACATACGTCTGTGCAATGTGCAAGGACACAGACTGGATAAGAGAGGCTCATGGAACTAAGGAGCCATGCAGTGGGGAGGTTAAACTGTCTAAGATAATGATTAAGGTATTGTGTGTGTGTGTGTACCTCCAGTGCCTGGTTGACAGGCTCTGCACTTTCTGGTAGGTTCTGAGAGGCCTGCAGCTTCTCCTGCAGGTTACTGAGCCATTGTTCCTCCACCTCCAGATAGTGTAGTAACTCCATCCAGCACGACCATACCTCCTACACACACACACACACACACACACACACACACACACACACACACACACACACACACACACACACACACACACACACACACACACACACACAATAACTTAATCATTATCTTAGACAGTTACCAAAGAAGCAACCATTATACACATTGTGTCTTTGAAAACCTCATCAACAATCTACACACATACACACACACCATTACAAAATACCATTACAAACACTATTAAATTGACAAACAGAGCACATACACACACACACGCACACACACACACACACACACAGTTGTTCTGTACCTCGAGTGTGTGGCACTTGCTCTTGAAGCGGTCGCAGAGCTTCTGGTAGTTGTGGAGCACGGTGCCTAGCTGCGCTGACAGCTCTTCTCCAGCAGGGGGCATCTGAGACACCAGCACGTTAATGCTGTCCTTCAGGATCTTCACTCTCACCTCCTTCTGTAGCACGTCCTCTTCAGCCCTCTGACGCACACACACACGCACAAACACACGCACGCACACACACACACACACGCACAAACACACGCACACACACGCAGGCACAAATGCACACAAAGAGAGAACCATACATACACACAAACAGTATAAATAAGGGGCTTGATATTGCTAGATCAGTCAAAAGCTGTTCTGCAGTATATACGCAAAAACAATGTGTGTGTGTGTGTGTGTGTGTGTGTGTGTGTGTGTGTGAGAGAGAGAGAGAGAGTTATAAATATGAAGACCATACACAGGGCTCAGGACATCTGTATGAATAGTGTAGGTTGACTGTTTACATTGTAAGATGTATAGCTGCCCTCGCCAAAATTGGCCTCCAAGTTTACATTAGATAGGGGGCAGCGTGTGTGTGCATGTACCTGTGTGTGTGTATGTGTGTGTGTGTGTGTGTGTGTGTGTGTGTGTGTGTGTGTGTGTGTGTGTGTGTGTATGTATGTAGGTGTGTGTCGGTTCTTACGGATGTGAATTTATGTATGTTTTTAAAAGTGTAGACAAGCGTGTTGATGGAGTATGTGTGTGGCCTTCATATTCCCA
>NC_063196.1:11892690-11910190 GCF_017589495.1 Alosa alosa
CTGAATCCGTAAAGGCTTCAACGGCACAGAACAGCACAGAAGCCCTGAAATGCCCACTCGTGTTTCTACAGTACAACTGGACTATTTGTCCCTCGTCTTATTTAATTTTTCTATCATACCCTCCGGCCTGATGAGTTGTTGTTTTGCTTTCACAGTTGGCTGACTCAGGGGGCCACTTCCCTGTATTGTTTTAACTTGTGCGCTAGCCAATCAGAATGGCGTCCTTACTTTGTGTTGCTCTATCTGTGCATGGTAGCTGTCCAGGTCTGCGGCGATTGGCTCAGTCTCCATCTTACGGATCCGCCCTTCTGTCTGTGTCAGCCAATCTGAAAGCTGCTGGAGCTGCTGCTGTTGGAGATCCATCAGAACTTCGTGGAGCCTGAAGAGAAGCACATAGTGAGTGTGTGTGTGTGTGTGTGTGTGTGTATGTGTGTCTCCACTGCTGACACTCAGGTCTCCCCAGCATGCGCTAAAGAGGGGCTTCCCTGAGTGTATTTGCTGACTCAGAGGTGTGTGTGTGTGTGTACCTGCTCTGCTGACCCAGCAGGTGTGTGTGTGTGTGTGTGTGTGTGTACCTGCTCTGTCGCTCCATGCTGTTGACCCTCAGGTGTTCCCAGCGGGTGTGTGTGTGTGTGTGTGTGTGCAGGGCTCTACACTAACATTTTTTTCCAGGAGCACTTGTGCGCCCAAGTTAAAAAATTTAGGAGCACAGACAAAAATTTGGGCGCACAGTCAGTTCTGTACTTAACTTAAACATAATCTAACATTACACTGCAGCTAACACTTAAACATGCCAGTGCACAAATTGCGAATATTAAGAATGACTGACAACATAGGCTACAGGAAACAGGATTTTAAAGATCAGTGCCAACTTTATTTTCAGTCTGTTCTATTTTCCTACATTTTGTTAATGTAAAATATAATACATTGCCATATTTGCATTTAGCCAGTATATCAAGTATCCTGCCAAATGTAGGCTAATTTATTTATTTGTGAATCCATCTTTAGCTAATCCAAATATGCCCATGGTGACCTATCTGACTGCATACTGCCTAATACTACTATTAAAACAGTCCACTTTCTCTTCCACAAAACCCAACATAGGCTAATCAAGGATATATATATATTTTATACTTTTACTTTTTATTTGAAATATCTGCATTGATGGGGGCAGTAGGCAAACGTTAGGCCTACTTTCGCTTTGCACTTCAGCTTGTATTCGTGTAAACAAACAAGCATGCGTGGAAGCCTGAGTTGTCAGTAGCGCTTCTACCTTTGAATAAAATGGGAGTATTACGGAGGCTACTTTTTGTGCCGGTTCGCTACAGCTATATTTTGCAAATTGCAGCCAATACGCCAACTGGGCTAAAAGGCATGTTATGGTACCTTTCCTTTTCTCACTGCATTCTCAGAATCTCATCCTGTTCCTCGATATCCGATGAATTCGTGGATAGAAGAACTAATTTCTTCAATCTTTTGCATCATGGCTGGCTAGTCTAACTTTCCACTTTTTCTGCGTGCTCTTGATTTGATAGAAGTTTAATTACTAGCGAGTCACAACGCCGAAACTGCTAACGTTAACGAGGGTGTAGTTTTTATGCTGCATTCAAGGACGCGATTCTATGGTTTGCACCATGTTTCTTGATGTTGCGTGTATTTTGTAGACAAACATTGACATGGTTAGAAGTAACTCGCACCAGTGCCCTAAATATTTTTGCACTCGCGACGCCATCATTTTTACCGCATCGCGAAAGCGAAAGTGAAATGGGCGCACTGTAGAGCCCTGGTGTGTGTGTGTGTACCTGTTCTGCTGACCCTCAGGTGTTCCCAGCAGGTGTGTGTGTGTGTGTGTGTGTGTGTGTGTGTGTTCTGCTGACCCTCAGGTGTTCCCAGCGTGTGTGTGTGTGTGTGTGTGTGTGTGTGTGTGTGTGTGTGTGTGTACACTGTTCTGCTGACCCTCAGGTGTTCCCAGCGGGTGTGTGTGTGTGTGTGTGTGTGTGTGTGTGTGTGTGTGTGTGTGTGTACCTGCTCTGTCGCTCCATGCTGTTGACCCTCAGGTGTTCCCAGCGGGTGTTCAGGAGACTCATCTGCTCCCTGATCTCCCCCTCCTCCTCCTCACTCAGGTTGCCGTTGGTGATCAGCTGGTTGCCCGTCTGCAGGACGCTTCCTACGCTGCTCTGGTGTGCAGTCAACTCCATCATGAATGCCTGAATACACACACACACACACACACACACACACACACACACACACACACACACACACATTAACAAAAACACAAAATATACTGTATACACGTGCATATGGGCACAGCACATACAAAATACACACACACACACACACACAAGGACACCGGGACACGCACTGTGCACAGGCACACACATTTATACGGATGCGCAATCGTATGAGCACAATACATATACACACGCACACACACACACATGGACATCGTGTCACGAGTGAAATGTCATCTGATGGATGTGTGTGTGATGACTTTGATGGCTGCTGTCAACTTTGCTGGCCCAGCAACACTGATTGATGTGTGTGTGTGTGTGTGTGTGTGTGTGTGTGTGTGTGTGCCAAGCCAAGCCACGCCGAGGCCAGCAGCTATCCAATCTGGGGGACATTAGAGACATCAGGGCCATAGTTGTTGAGTGTGTGTGAAAGTGTGAGTGTGTGTGTGTGTGTGTGTGTGTGTATGTATGTCAACAGCACTCAGGACCAGGGTTTTTGGAAGACTTGGCAAACAAATCATAAGACGACGTCACCATGCATCAAAGACAGATGGACAACTCACAAAAGCATTTAGAAACAATGACAGAAATTATCAGTAAATACCAGAGGTGGAAAAAGTACGAAAATATTGTACTCAAGTAAAAGTACCAATACCTTGATGAAATATTACTAAAGTAAAAGTTAAAATACCGATCTGAAAATGTACTTAAGTAAAAGTAAAAAGTAGTTCATTTAAAATGTACTGTAAGTAAAAGTTACTTAGTTCCTTTTTTTTTTTTTTTTTTTTTGGGGGTACCAGAACAACCAGTTTTACCAGAGACTTCTAATGAGGAGATACAGCACTCAAAAAATCCTCCATAGCAATGCATGGGTTTAGTCAGTTGTCTACAAATATCACAACCCTTCCTGGGCAAAACGCTGACATGTGAATACATTGAGTCAATCATGTCGCAGTGTTGTAAAAATACATTGAGCCAATCATGTGGTGTGCTGTGAAGACATCGTGCCAATCATCTGTTGTGATCTCGCTGCTGGAGCAAGATTGGTGTCGTCAAGCCTTACGCATTAACGCATTTCTGCCGGAAATAGATGCACGATAAGTGCCCAAAACTGTTGCAATATGGGCCGAGACTTTGAAAAGGTTCTAGCTCGAGTTGCTGCAGCCAGCAGCTAAGGCAGCCATGTTCATGCTCCCAGTGTGTAGCCAGTAGCTGCAGCAACTAAAGCCAGGTAAAACCGATTGTTTCAGTTTTGTTCATAATGACAGTGCTCGGTGACGCTTTTTGAGAAATGGAGATCTATGTGATAAATCACTGGAGTTCTCCTTTAAGAGCAGTAGTTGATTAAAGTTAGTTGCACTCATCCCGCGTCAGCTTGCAGTGAACAGTAATCCAGTTAATAACTGGAAAACTCCTCACAGGCAGCTGAGGCAGGCAGGCCAATGTTGAGTTGCAGAGAGTTTTTTTTATATTTGGAAACGAAAGCAGAAGGTTCAGCAGATTAAAGGGCCAAACTGGGGGAGGGAAGCATAGGGCCCCAATGGAGGAGAGGGCCCCTTGAAAAGTGGAACGGGGGGTACAACATTTTCACCAGGCATTAGTAATAACTCAGGTAATCCACACATAAAAAAATCCAAACAACTCCATAAGTAGAGTCATGTGTAATGAAGTGGAATAACACAGGGAAAAAGTATTGAACAAGCTAAGAAAAAGCACTAAGGCAAGGAAATGGAAGGAACGAGCTGGAATCTGTAAGTAGTTAGAGTAGTTATCCTTTCTATCTGTGCAAATTAATATAAGCTTGGTTAGTATATTGATGGGCTATAAAAGGTTTTTCATTACCAAGGTGTCACACAAGAAACATTTCATGATGGATAAAAGCAAAAGCTCTCCCAAGACCTTTGCAACCTTATTGTGGCAAAACATATCAATGAAACTGGTTACACAGATGCATTTCAAAACTTCAGAATCTTCAGTAAGCAGCATGGGAGCCATTATCTGCAAGTGGAAGAAACATCAGTGCCATGCAGGATCTCCTTCGGAATATTTCTGACCAGGGAGTCAGAAGGATAGTCAATTCCAAGGACCAAGTCAATTCCAAGAGCCAAGGACCACTGGAGAAAGCTCCAGAAAGACTTGAAGGCAGCCAATTCAATTAAAACAGTTCTGAAGTAACTAAAGATCAGGATTCACAAGAGGGACCCCTGGAATCTGTTTAGAACAATGGGCCAAAATCACACCTGATACTGTGACTAATATGCTTTTGTCATACAGGAAATGTCTTGAAGCTGTTTTTACAAAGGCTTTTTCCACAAAGTATTGAAGAAATTTCAGTAGGCACGCTCAATGCTTTTTTCCTGTGTCATTCCACTTTAATACACATAACTCTTATGTTTGGATTTTTTATATGTGTGTTAATATAATGTGTGGTGAAAATTTCGAATAGACTCAATGGAAGTTTAAGCTAATTACTGAAAAAAAAAGAAATATATATATATATATATATATATATATATATATATCCACCATATATTTATTTTACCTGAATATTTTAACTTCATAAATGTCAAAATGAATGTCAGCCGAAATTTACAGTTTGACTGACTGGATTTTGTATACAAAACATAGTGAAAACTGTCTAAGGTCACTCTCACTCTCCCTTGCTAAAGACATAAATGGTTTAGTCCGCCTGCATGATTCATAAGGTAGGCCTAGTCTATCTTTTGTTTATTTAGTTGAGCATCGCTAGTAGTGGGCCGCTAATTGTTGTGCTGCTGGTGCAATGTCTTTCTCCAAGAAAGCCAAGTCAGGTTACTAAAAAGAGAGACATCAAAATGAGGGGAAACAACTGCTAATAAACTTCTTTCCAAAGAAAGGTGAGCACGAACGTCAAAACATGAAATCCCATGGTGTTTGCTTGAATATCTCCGCTATCATTAGTGCTAAAACGAACTGAGACAACCCATTGAAATAGCGGAAAATATATGAAATATACTTTCATTTGTTAGGCTACTACACATGTAATTTGATGCATCTCGTGATCCAGCTCCATGTCCATCACTTTCAGAAAGACTGCATGGCGCCAGCTTGCTTCATGTGCTGTTGTAGGCTACATGCTGATCATTATCACTATAGTGGTTTAGGGCGGATTTCTTTTCTCTTCCCTTTCTGTTTCTTTAGTCTTAACTTTTTTTTTTTACTCAAGTAACGGATGGGATTTATGTAGCCGGCACAATACTTCACTCAAAATGTAATCAAGTAAAATTTAAAATACAGATTTTATAAACTACTTAAAAAATACAAAATACACAGAAAAACTACTCAATACAGTAACGTGAGTAAATGTATTTCGTTACTTTCCACCTCTGGTCAATACTTACTGGCTTCATGGAAATCTAATACAGTGTACCGAAATGCTAAATAAATGGGAATATGGGGTATTTTATTCAGCTAGTGTGACGAGTTCAAAAGTGACTCAAAAGTTGAAGAGTGATTCGATCATAGTGAATCTACCAGCCCAAACGGTCCACAATGTTCATCGGTAAAAGGTACGTCAGTAAAAATGCAGTGTTTTACAGACACATACTTAAGAGAACAGGTAATTTTTAAAGACTGCAACTCAACATTCCTTAAATGGAACATTCTGTTTGTGTGATGCAAGACCTGCTCTGGACATCAAAGCAGTATACTGCTAAAACAGTCCATAAATCATACTGACTGACTGACTAAATCATATACTCTCCTCTGCTTGCGTGTGGTAATATATAGCAAGCATACACTACATGGTACACAGTGAGTGTGTGGCGTTTGAGGTCATATGTCAAGGTCATATGTGAGGACTGTATGTAAAATGGAGTTCATCTTCTACAGGTACAGACCAAAACTAAAAAAAACATAATGTTTAAAAGCTGTGCCAAAATGCACAGGATCATAGGTACATAGGTACATAGTGTATAAATGACAGTAGTAAACACAATCTGAGGTGACACTTTACTTGGATGGTGTCTCATTGGCTATCTGCAGATGGCCATATGATCAATATGCTGTTCACAACATGTTTTGGTTAATTACAGGGTTAGGGGTTGGGTTAGGTTATGGTGACCTTCGGGAATTGTTAAATAGCAATTTTTTAGTTTTAGTAAAGTCTTGTTTAATTTTAGTCATAGTAAAGTCTCTGTAGGTAGACTATCAAAGTAAAAGGGTTACCTAAACAATAACACAGTGTGTGTGTGTGTGTGTGTGTGTGTGTGTGTGTGTGTGTGTCTATGCGTGTGTGTTTACCCAAACTGTAACTGTGAGTGGTGTTTGGCTTGGGTCAGGTACTCTCTGCACAGCAGAGTGTTAATCTTCCAGAGGAGCTTCCTGCCGTTGTCTGCACCGCAAGACCCGCAAAAACATTCACCTTTACAGCCAGAATGTAAACCTCCCTCTCTCATCCTCACTTACTCACTCTCTCTCTCCCTCACTCTCATGGTTCTTTTGCACCGTGAAATTCCAAACATTCCCAACATGTACAGAGCATGTTACCCTCGAGGAGAGAGGGGGAGAGAGAGGAGAGATAGATAAAGAGAAGGGGGCAAGGAGGGAGCGAGAGAAAGAGGAGAAAGAGACCCCTTCTACCCCCTCTCTCTCTCGCTCCCTCTCCCTCTCTCGCTTCACTGTTGTCCATCAGAGGTTAAATCCCCCAGTCACAGGCTTAACCTTTCAGAAAAACACTCAACTCTGTGTGAGTGTGTTTATGTGTGTGTGTGTGTAAGAGAAAGAGAGAGAGAGAGAGAGAGAGAGAGAGAGAGAGAGAGAGAGAGAGAAAGAGAGAAAGAGAGAGCAGGAGAAGTGTGTGTGCTTGCATGTGGGCAGGGAATTTGAACATTTGGCTTTTAACACACATTCAGTGACTGTGCAGGGGAACCCAAAGGGTGTGTGTTCACAGGCATTAGAAGTTGTGTGCACAGCAGCTGAGTGCAAGAGCACGCCAGCACTATGGGTTACCCGCCAGTGTTGTGTGTGTGTGTGTGTGTGTGTGTGTGTGTGTGTGTGTGTGTGTGTCGTGTTTTAATTAGTGTTTATGTTATGTGAGTCTGCATTTACAGCTGTGTGTTAGAGGGAAAAGGCTCGTTTATCCTTGCGTGTGTTTGTGAAAACTTACTTACAACATGCCTACTACTTTAGACTAGTCCACTGTGGCCTGTAGAGTCCTTGACGTGTGTATTCAGGCTTAAGAAGTCATCTTTGCTTGAATGTGGAGCACAGGACGTAGAGGTGCATTTATGTGTGTTTACAAGAGTGGGCACTGGGCGTACTTTAGCACATGAGATTGTGGCTATAAGAATGCCATAGCTCCAGTGACTGTGTCAGCGAGTGTGCATCATATCTTGTAGGTGTTTGAATGTGCCACATGCATATGCACCATGTGTTTTGGCGTGTGTGTGTGTGCGTGTGTGTGTGTGTGTGCGTGTGTACTGTACCTCATGTGTGTGGAACTGCTCCTTCACCTCCTCCACCTCCTCAGAGATGTCCCCCTGGCCCTGCAGCGCGTCCTCAGCAGACAGCAGCCACGTCAGCACCTCCTCCAGGGTCACCTGGTACCACTCCAGCTCCGCCACCTCCGGCTCGTCAGGCAATGCCTGCGCAGAGGACACCTGAGTCAACCAATCAGAGCACTCGCTTACCATATGGTCACCAAACTGGGTTGAGTTCGACCCGAACAAAACGTTGCAAAACGAAGTGTTGGGCCAATCACAGTACAAGACACAACTACTGAACCAATCACAATGACACACAGGACTACTGGACCAATCACAATGCCAAACAAGGTTACTGGGCGAATCACAATCACAGCGTGCACACACACACACACACACACACACACACACACACACACACACACACACACACACTCACACACACACACACACACTCACACAGTTTGGAAACTAACTAAGTCTTTTGTCAAGCTATGCAATGAAACACCCTGAAAGTCCTGGTCACGTGATGGGGGTGACTAAAAGTGTGTGTCTGTGTGAATGTGCCTGAAAAAACACTGAACCACCCGATATCATTGATCCGCCCGTTGGAAGAATGTCACCAGACTGAATAGGCGTGAATGTGTACCTTGACACATGGGAAAACACTGATGCACTCAGACACTCAATCAGCATTAGATGACACAATTGAAAGGGTTCTCCACCCATTGCTTATAAAAAGCCAGGGCCAATGTGGGAAAAAAGAGGTGTGTGTGTCTGTGTGTGTGTGTGTGTGTGTGTGTGTGTGTGTGTGTGTGTGTTAGTGTCATGTCTGTCATCATAAGATGGGCTGAAACAACATACAAGTCAAGTACTAGTCATATTGTGTGAGTTATCTAAATCTTTTGCATCTTGTGTTAATTAACTTATGAAGAGTGTACAATCTAAAACTCTTGGTGGCTCTTTGGCAGCGATTTGGCTTACACTTCGTCTCTGAACCTTCACCATAATGATCCCACTGACAGCCAAACATCTGACACAACTGACAAGAGTTTTTCACAATCACAAGGGTTCTTAGAGTCGCTTCAAAGGAATGTTCTAAAAGAAAACTAGAAGGTTCCTCCAGTAAAGACGTTTTCCTTTGAGCGTATTTAGCAGGATAGTAGCCAGTCGCCATGACCCTGTCAGGTTCACTGTTGCTGGTCTTTAGTGCTCTTTACTGTAGGAGTCAGTTCCACTGTTACAGGCGCTGTTATGTAAGCGGGGTTGTAGTAGGATGCTTCGACATTTTAACCAAACACACACACACACACACACACACACACACACACACACACACACAGAAAGAAAGAAAGAAAGAAAGAAAGAAAGAGAAAGAGCAAGAGAGAGAGAAGAAAGAAAGAGTGAGCAAGAGAGAGAGAGAGAGAGAGAGGGAAGGCAAGCGAGAAAGAAAAAAGAGAATGAGAGGAAGTGGGTGAGAGGGAAGGAAAGAATAAAAAAAATGAGGCTGAGGGAGAAGAAGAGAGAGAGAAGAATATATATAGAGAGAGAGAAGTGAGAGGAGAGAGAGAAGAATATATAGAGAGAGAGAAAAGTGAGAGAAGAGAAAGAGAGGCTGGTGGAAGAAAAGAAGGAGAAAGAGAGAGAAGTGGAAAAAAAGAAAGATGTGAGTGAGAGAGTGGGAAAAAGAAAGGGAGAGAGAGAGAAGAGATAGAGAGAGAGTGGGAGAGAGAGAGAAGAAAGAGAGTGTGGGAGAGAGAGAGGCTATAGGACTGGAGAATGGTGTAAGTATGCAATGGCCAATGGTGGTATGAATGCAAGCTTTGTCTTAACCCCCCCAAATCCAATGGAAAAGGTCATTGGCTGAAAATATTCTCTGTCATTTAACAACAACCCACACGCTCTCGCCACTGGGTGTGTGTGCAGCCATGGAATCATTTCAGAATGTGCATGTGGTAAGGTGTGTGTGTGTGTGTGTGTGTGTGTGTGTGTGTGTGTGTGTGTGTGTGTGTGTGTGTGTGTGTGTGTGTGTGTGTGTGTGTGTGTGTACATGTGCATGCGTGCGCATGTCTGACTGTCTGTGTGTGTGTGTGTGTGCGTGTTTGTGTGCAAGTGTGTGATATGACGCAATGATGCTGAATTTGTTCACCCCTGTGCTTGATTCTACATGATACACAAGTATTTAGTATTTGTGTGTGTGTGTGTGTGTGTGTGTGTGCATGCAGGCTAACTTTGGGAGAGAAATAAAACGTTTTGTTTCCTCCTGGTATGAGATGAGAGCATTACAGCACATCATTTCCCATGTGGTAGACCGGTATTAAGGCAACCAAGTAACACACACACATGCACACACACACACAAACAGACCTTGTTCCCCACCCTATCTCAACGTTTCCAGGGTTGGCAGGACAGCTGGAAACTCTCTGCATGCTTCCCTGATTCTGTGTGTGTGTGTGTGTGTGTGTGTGTGTGTGTGTGTGTGTGTGTGTGTGTGTGTGTGTGTGAGTGAGTGAGTGAGTGTGTGCGTGTGAGTGTTTATATGCATGCATATGCCAGCCCTACTGCTGGTTTTATAGCTCACAGCTCAATAGCGGGAATGACTCAGTTTTACCACCAAAAAAGAGAGGGGGTGTAGAGAGATAGAGAGGGAGAGGGAGAGAGGGAGAGAGAGAGAGTAGAAGAGTAGAACCAGATGGCTAACGGCCAACGGCTGATGCTCATTAAACTCAGTCATGGTTAGGCTTCAGGAGTCATTCATTAAGTACTCAGAGGCCATCAATTGCTGAAAACGCTAAAGAACCTAGGGGGGGGGGGGTCTACAAATCCCAGGAGTGCGAGGCCCATCTCACTGCTCCCTGCACCCAATGAACTGTCTGACAAAGCCAGACATTTCTTGCTTCTGAATGCGTAAATCTATCCTCTTTTTGGCATTCCTCACAAAGACTACATTGCCCACCAGGCAACAGGATTTCAATCAGGTTCGGAAACTCTACAACTGCAGCCAACTGCAGAAAGTGTGTGCTTTGGGATTGCTGTACAGATGCTCCGTGTTAGAGGGGTAACATGTTGCGTGGAGTATAATCTCACACATTTTGCTAAACTAGCAACTGCATAAAATAGTTGGTTTCACTGAGGCACTGTAGGCACCTGTCCATCTTGCGTAACATGGCTGGGGTCAGCACACCTGAAAAACTGCTCTGTGAGACCTCAGCAGACACAGCTATAACACGGTAATGACCCAGCCACAGGGAAATGCATAGTTGCAAGACATTTTGTAAGTATAAAGTATAAGTATATATACTCTTTTGATCCTGTGAGGGAAATTTGGTCTCTGCATTTATCCCAATCTGTGAATTAGTGAAACACACTCAGCACACAGTGAACACACAGTGAGGTGAGGCACACACTAATCCCGGCGCAGTGGGCTGTCTACTACAACAGCGGCACTCGGGGAGCAGTGAGGGGTTAGGTGCCTTGCTCAAGGGCACCAAGATGCCGCTCTCCTAAAATGCCTCTCTCACTACTGCACTGAGTGAGCTTAAAAGGTGTAGTAGTCCTTGATTGGAATCCACTACACTGCTCATCAAATTCAATTAAAATTCTGTTTATACGCAGTCCTTGTTAATGACAAACAAATTCAGTGGTTCTGACAGAATACACTATTCCTGCAACTCAATAGATAGATAGATAGATAGATAGATAGATAGATACTTTATTGATCCTCAAGGGGAAATTCAAGTCCTCAAGGGGAAATTCAAGGAAATTCAAATTCAATACGTTGCCTCAGTAGCAGAAAAAGGACATAGATTTTGCGGATGAGTTCAAATTTCAATAACCTTTCACCAGAATCGACGAGTACACCTTTACAACAGCATACAACCATCATGCTATCCTTTCATGACCACACCATTTACAGATTACATATCCCACAATGCATTGGCACTCTTCATCAACACCAGCGTCCAAATGCCATTGCACCATTGGGCATGACCTCTAGATTGGATCAAAACAAACCAGAATGGGTGCAGTTTCCCTCCGTCACTAACGACCTGCTGACAGCAACGGCAAAAACAGAACAGCATTCTGGGACTGCTTTCTCACCGTCGGCGGACTGGCAGGGGGTTGGGCCTCCTCCGCCTCCATGCGGAACTTCCGCGGCAACGTCTCCACCTCTCTGATGTCATCCATTGTGATGTCTTTGGGGAGCACGGCGAAGAGTGAGGTCACGTACATGATGATGGACTTCTTATCGGGGAGCTGCACGGCCACGTCTGCAGAGAGAGGGTTGGACAGGTGTTTGAACTTTAACACGGATCCACAAGCGCTCATCACACGGTCACAATCATTTCATCAAATAGCCACTGTTTCTGTTCCTATGAAAAGGGCTTACCGGATGACTCTAAAGACCACATGCTTACATAAATGAGGTCACTGACCTTTGACTCAATATGGTTTCTTGAATTCTTGTCAGTAATTCATTTTTACAGAAAGTTGTAAGGTGTCCAAAAAATGATAATAACAACGTCTGGAGAGGAACATATCAGACAGTGTGTTTGGGGAAATGAATCAATATGAAATAACATATACAGTATCCGCACACAAACACACACACACACACACACACACAACCATAGTATTGGGTATGTTCATACCTTCTGGGTCCAGCAGTCTCTCAATGGCCAGCTGCTCCTTAGCGATGCTGAAAGCATGGTCCAACCTCTCCACCGGCGCCATACGCTGCACTTTGTCCCAGCTAACCACATTGGGCCTGCAAACACAAACACATTCACAAACACACACACACACACAGTCAACTCAGGGGGAAAAAATAGACAAATCAGAAAAGATTATTGCACACAGATCTAAACTTGCTTACCATCCAATAGCATTAATGGTCACAAACTGTGGACTGCAAGTTCAAAGGTCAAATCCATTATATATTTTTTAAAGGCAAACCATGCAAAACATGTACCGTACTTGTTTAGAGTTCTCATTTTTGTCTATTTTCTAACATTGATTAAGGAACTACAACACACATACAGTCTGTTATACACAGATCACTGCCCTGTACTGCAAAACCCACTTGGCAGGATAAACCACCCGAAAAGACGTCCCAATAAAGACGGCTGCAGTTTCCTCCTGAAGAACTACACCCTTTTGCAAATTAATTGAAAAGTGGAGATGAGGTCCATTTCTCCAAAACATGAGAGACTGACTGTAAGAGGAAAAGAACCCCCTGAAACAATGTGTTTGAACTTCCACTGGTAAAGCCGGATGACAAAGACAGCTCAGAAATCATCACTCTGCTTGAGGGGACTTGAGACAAAGAAACAGCTCACTTGAAATCATTAGAAATCATTCTGTTTGAGGGGGGAACTTTGAAATCATTACTCTGTTTGAGGGACTTGAGACTCTTAGAAATCATTACTCTGCTTGAGGGGACTTGAGAACCACTCTTAGAAATCATTACTCTGCTTGAGGGGACTTGAGAACGACTCTTAGAAATCATTACTCTGCTTGAGGGGACTTGAGAACGACTCTTAGAAATCATTACTCTGCTTGAGGGGACTTGAGAACGACTCTTAGAAATCATTACTCTGCTTGAGGGGACTTGAGAACGACTCTTAGAAATCATTACTCTGCTTGAGGGGACTTGAGAACGACTCTTAGAGATCATTACTCTGCTTGAGGGGACTTGAGAAATCCCTCTTAGAAATCATTACTCTGCTTGAGGGGACTTGAGAACCACTCTTAGAAATCATTACTCTGCTTGAGGGGACTTGAGAAACCACTCTTAGAAATCATTACCTGCTTGAGGGGACTTGAGAACCACTCTTAGAAATCATTACTCTGCTTGAGGGGACTTGAGAACGACTCTTAGAAATCATCACTCTGCTTGAGGGGACTTGAGAACGACTCTTAGAAATCATTACTCTGCTTGAGGGGACTTGAGAACGACTCTTAGAAATCATTACTCTGCTTGAGGGGACTTGAGAACGACTCTTAGAAATCATTACTCTGTTTGAGGGGACTTTGAGAACCACTCTTAGAAATCATTACTGTTTGAGGGGACTTGAGAACTCTTAGGGGACCTGAGGGGACTTGAGAACCACTCTTAGAAATCATTACTCTGCTTGAGGGGACTTGAGAACTTCTTAGAAATCATTACCTGCTTGAGGGGACTTAGAAATCATTACCTGCTTGGGGGACTTGAATCACTTCAGAAATCATTACTCTGCTTGAGGGGACTTGAAACCATTAGAAATCATTACCTGCTTGAGGGGACTTGAGAACCACTCTTTAGAAATCATTACCTGCTTGAGGGGACTTGAGAACTCTCTTAGAAATCATCACTCTGCTTGAGGGGACTTGAGAACCACTCTTAGAAATCATCACTTTCTGCTTGAGGGGACTTGAGAACTTAATCTTAGAAATCATTACTCTGCTTGGGGACTTGGAAAACCACTCTTGCCTTTGAGGGACTTGAGAGAACCACTCTTAGAAATCAAATCCCTCCTCAGGAAACCACTCTTTAGAAATCATTACTGCTTGAGGGGGGACTTGCTTGAGGGGGACTTGAGGGACTTGGACGACTCTTAGAAATCATTACTCTGCTTGAGGGACTTGAGAACGACTCTTAGAAATCATTACCTGCTTGAGGGGACTTGAGAACTCTTAGAAATCATTACTCTGCTTGAGGACTTGAGAACTACCTCTTAGAAATCATTACCTGCTTGAGGGGAGAAATCTTAGAAATCATTACCTGCTTGAGGGGACTTGAGAACTTCTTAGAAATCATTACTCTGCTTGAGGGGACTTGAGAACCACTCTTAGAAATCATTACTCTGCTTGAGGGGACTTGAGAACCACTCTTAGAAAATCATTACTCTGCTTGAGGGACTTGAGAAGAACTCTTAGAAATCATTACTCTGCTTGAGGGGACTTGAGAACGACTCTTAGAAATCATTACTCTGCTTGAGGGGACTTGAAAACATTACTCTTTGAGAGCACTTTTAGACAACTTTTGGAGGAGTTGAAGAGGATCTTCACATTCCTCTCCTCGAGCGTGAGGAGCTCGGCAGACTGGGGGTGCGATCGACTCGTGGCATCTCAGCACTGGTGTCAAAGACTAAAGCGAGCGCGCTGGTCATGCCAGCTATCCTGTCAGACACAAGAGAGGGAACAGCCTGACACGCTTTACAAGCCACTCCTCCGTATTCTTTTTTTCGGTGTGTGTGTGTGTGTGTGTGTGTGTGTGTGTGTGTGTGTGTGTGTGTGTGTGTGTGTGTGTGTGTGAGAGAGAGTAGGGGGTGGGGTGACAACAAGAGGGGTTTTGTTGAGTGAAGTCAGCCTGTGTCAGCTATGCGTGTCATGTCACGGCACATCACAGAGTTCTACACTTTCAGAGAGAATTGTGACTTTGGATCTCATCTATGCTGTGTGAGTATTTACATGTGTGTGTGTGTGTGTGAAATTTATATGTGAGCATATGCCAACCCTGCTGGTTTTTATATGCCACACACACACACACACACACACACACACACACACACACACACAAACACACAAACACACACACAAACACACCATTTCCCATTTCTCTGTCCCCGCCTGTAAATGCCTGGATACAAGGGCATGCACAAGAATGCCGTCATGTCCCAAATTAAACACAAACTCTGGTGTGAACAGTCACACCCCAGGCTATAATTAAAGTTAAGGCAAAACAAAAACAAGGCTTGTCAGTCTGGCTAGTAGAACACCCCCACAGACAAACACTTCAAATCATCGCTTACATGCTGGTCTCCACATAACAGGACGTAGAACAACATTTTTCATTCAAATTAATTTCTGTCACTATGCACATTATACAAAGCTGGTGGTGATTCATGTTATGACTGGAATCAAAATTGAATACTTCTGACATGGCAGAAATGACCTACCAGGTCCACTTTCACTCATAGAAAATACACACATATCTTCTAAAGACTCTAGAACCATCCACTGCAGTCTGAAGTCAGTTTGACTTTCCCCGGCATACCTTTGTTAGCTGAAATGTGTGCAAAGTGCTTTGAATAAAAGCACCTGGTGGGAACAGCCATGTAAAAGTGGGTTTTTACTGAAGGCTTAAGCTAAACGAGGTAGCCTCCTGCTGAGCTGGAGTATGCAGAGGCTAAATGCAGGTCTGGCTTAAGCAACATAGCACAGCACAGCCACACACACTTCTAAGGTGCAGAGGCGAGCGAGAGAAGAGAGAGAGAAAAGATGTGTGTGTGTGTGTGTGTGTGTGTGTGTGTGTGTGTGTGTGTGTGTGATTTTGTGTGTGGATATGTGTTTGTCGAGGTGACCTTGAGAAACGGAGATCTACAAGTATGTGAAAAATCGCCGGGTTTCCACTTTAACAGTAAACGGCTCCTGAGATGCAGAAGTAAATACGTTTGCTGTAGAGAGAGCAGATGTCTGTAGGACTCCATCACAGCAAGTTCACCTTGACCGAGAGAGAGTGAGTGGAGTGACGTGTGTGTGTGTGTGTGTGTGTGTGTGTGTGTGTGTGTGTGTGTGTCTGTCCATGTCACTCATGTGTCTCTCGAGTGTATATGTGCGCGCGGTGCACGCGGTATGTCTGTTTTTGTGTTTGCATCCTTGTTGAGCTAGTGAGTGAGTGAGCTAGTGAGTGAGTGAGCTAGTGAGTGAGTGAGCTAGTGAGTGAGTGAGCTAGTGAGTGAGTGAGCTAGTGAGTGAGTGAGCTAGTGAGTGAGTGAGCTAGTGAGTGAGTGAGCTAGTGAGTGAGTGAGCTAGTGAGTGAGTGAGCTAGTGAGTGAGTGAGCTAGTGAGTGAGTGAGCTAGTGAGTGAGTGAGCTAGTGAGTGAGTGAGCTAGTGAGTGAGTGAGCTAGTGAGTGAGTGAGCTAGTGAGTGAGTGAGCTAGTGAGTGAGTGAGCTAGTGAGTGAGTGAGCTAGTGAGTGAGTGAGCTAGTGAGTGAGTGAGCTAGTGAGTGAGTGAGCTAGTGAGTGAGTGAGCTAGTGAGTGAGTGAGCTAGTGAGTGAGTGAGCTAGTGAGTGAGTGAGCTAGTGAGTGAGTGAGCTAGTGAGTGAGTGAGCTAGTGAGTGAGTGAGCTAGTGAGTGAGTGAGCTAGTGAGTGAGTGAGCTAGTGAGTGAGTGAGCTAGTGAGTGAGTGAGCTAGTGAGTGAGTGAGCTAGTGAGTGAGTGAGCTAGTGAGTGAGTGAGCTAGTGAGTGAGTGAGCTAGTGAGTGAGTGAGCTAGTGAGTGAGTGAGCTAGTGAGTGAGTGAGCTAGTGAGTGAGTGAGCTAGTGAGTGAGTGAGCTAGTGAGTGAGTGAGCTAGTGAGTGAGTGAGCTAGTGAGTGAGTGAGCTAGTGAGTGAGTGAGCTAGTGAGTGAGTGAGCTAGTGAGTGAGTGAGCTAGTGAGTGAGTGAGCTAGTGAGTGAGTGAGCTAGTGAGTGAGTGAGCTAGTGAGTGAGTGAGCTAGTGAGTGAGTGAGCTAGTGAGTGAGTGAGCTAGTGAGGGAGTGAGAGTGAGTGAGTGAGCCTAGTGAGTGAGCGAACCACATAGAGGACAATAGGGCGGCAGCACGCTGGGGGCAAATTATGTAGAGCTGTGTCTGTGTGTGTGTGTGTGTGTGTGTGTGTGTGTGTGTGTGTGTGTGTGTGTGTGTGTGTGTGTGTGTGTCCATGTCGACTCATGGGTCTCGGAGTGTATATGTGTGCGTGTGCACGTGTATGTCTGTTTTTGTGTTTGCATCCTTGTCTAGTCAGAATGTGTGTGTGTGTGTGTGTGTGTGTGTGTGTG
>NC_063196.1:11915190-11922690 GCF_017589495.1 Alosa alosa
GTAACTTCACGGTGTCTGCATCCAGAGGTGGAATCACATACTGAGCAGGCTGTATAAACCCCCTCAGCAGCAATCTCCATTCAAGCCTCATTTAGTCTCATTATACCGCTTTCTAAACCAACAGCATGCCACACACACACACACACACACACACACACACAGCCCAAACTAACTAGATGGCCTACGGAACTTTCACTTTCTCTCTCCTCTGACCACGTCTCTCTTGTCCTCAGTCACGCTCTCTCTCTTTTTCTCCTCTCTCTACCTCTTTCTGTCTTTCCATCTACTAGGGTTACCATCCGTCTCTTCAGCTCTCCATTGATCTCCCTCTCTCTCCCTCCATCTCTGTATCTGTCTCTTTCTCCCTCTCAGCTTCTCTTCCTATCAACCACTACGGTTGGAGAGAGTGCAGGGTCAACGGTCTCCGGCCTCCGGTCTCCGGTCTTGGAGAGAGTGCAGGGTCAAACTAGTTCATTCCCACAGACTCAACATTTACACACAGAGCTCATGAGTTTGTTCATAAACATTCCATTTAGTTTTGAAAGGTTTCGTTTTGCTTCCTTTTGATTGGCCTGGTGTCCTTGTAATTAACCGCTCTGCATGATAATTAGCTTTGGGCCTTCATATCACACTGCTGCTGCTGCTGCTGCCGCCACTGCTTGTGTCTTGGTTGTCGTTTTGGGGTTGTTCCCAGCACAACTCAACACAACACAGCACTGCACAGCGCAGACCCTGGACTCAAGCCAGGGCCAGTTTATTAAAAGCCCTCCAACTTCATCCTATCAGACGAACGCTGACAGCCTAAAAGCAGAGGCACTGCTCGTCCAGAATGAGAGAGGAGAGGAGAAATCCAATGCGTTAGATGGCAGCAGATCCCTCCAAACAGAGAGACAGCACCTGGCCCTGTTCCGCGAGAACTGGGCCAGAGTTAGCTTTCTAGGCTAGCTAGCATTAGCTGCCTGCTGCCAAACCCTGACAGCTTAAGACAGTGGTTCTCAAACTTTTTTCAGTGATGTACCCCCTGTGAAATATTTTTTCAGCCAAGTACCCCCTAACCAGCGCACAAGAATTACCGCTATATGCTTCAACCACGACTCCATCGTTTGAGTTTTGACAGTGATTGACAGGTGATGGCGGGTGGCATGTGACAGGTTGGGTCGAACCATATTGGTATGGGGGTGACTCTGGGTTTTTAGGATAATTAAATTGAATAGCCTACTGAAATATAAAATTCATTTTATGAACTTACATTTTCCTGAAATATTTATTAAATAATTGTTTTTAATGTATTTTTGCATGGAGTCTACTTTTTAAATATATGTATACTTTAATTTTTTCATGTATTAGTACTAGCATTGATTTTATTTTGATTGTTAAAGAATTAAAATATAATAAAAAAAATTATAATTAAAATATTATAAAAGAATCTATTTTGATATGCATCTCACCACAGCAAGTTCATAGCTCTACATGCATTTCATGTGTGTGTAGGGCAGACTGTCCTGAATCTGGCAAGATCATTGACACGGTGGAGGGATTCTCTGGGGCTGAGCAATTTACAGACATATGTGGTGTGCGCCTTACAGAAATAAATGCCTTTTTTTATTTAGTGATTAAAAATTACCTTTCTACGCTCCATATCTGTAACACGAACTGATCTGACCCGACTTGACCCGAGTTTACGTGTTAGCCTGTGTGTGCCTGTCTGCACTCATGATTCTCTACAACTTTTTACTGCATTGCCATGAACAAAGTAAAGGCAAAAAAGGTGTTTCTTTGTCGAACAAATTGGGATGCAATGTGAGCCTTCAATTGAATGCCATGCAGGAATTTGCTAGGATCTCAAAACCGGATTATGCCTTACTATTATGGCTTTTCAGGCTTGAGGGCCCATACAGAAAGAAACACACAAGCCAACCTGTTGGATTAGCAAACACTTAACCACCCACAAAACAGACAAAAACATGAGGGACTACAAAGCCACAGAGCGAGCAACATCCCTCTGCTATATGAAAAGCACCTGCCCACAGAAGACCCATCCCCTCTTAGCCCCTGTGTTATTATTTACAGAGGATGCAATCTGCTCTGCCCCTCCACCCAGCCCTCACCCACCTGGAAAAAAGAGACTCATATGTGAGATTGCTGTTTATAGACTTCAGTTCTGCATTCCAACACCACAATACCACAACAACTCATCTGCAAACTTGACAAACTAGGACTCAGTACCTACCTCTGCAACTGGCTACTGGACTTCCTCTGTTGGCAACAATACCTCAAGCAGCGGTTGCCACTGACCATCAGCCGGTGCTGTGGTGGAAGAGCGAAGCAGCACCAAATTCCTGGGGTGCACATCTCCATCTGTTTCGCACACTTGAACACTTGCACACTTGTACACTTTATATGAAGTTATTATTTTAGGTCAAACAGTATTTTTATAGTATTTTACAGTATTTGCACTAGTATTTTTATTGACTGTCTATGCACAATGTCAACATAACCCAGAAGGACTTTTAGCGTTGGATTACAAACATGCTTTACCACAAAAACAGACAAAAAACGGAGGTAATTCGAGCTATTGGCATCAAATGATAGCTCTGTGTCTCCTCTTTCATCTGACATGCGTGGCATATCTATCACAGGTCCGCGAGTAATTAAAACGAGAGTAATGGGTATGCAGCGTTGGTTTTTGTACATGACGTTATTATTTTGCAGTCACTTCGTCTGTTTTCATAAGCCAGAAGGATCGACATACTTGGTTCCAATACGCAGAGACTGTAAATATGATGCAATTTTATTTAATTTCATGATTTTTTTTAATCTTCATACTTTAACGTACAGACAAGTGCGTGGTCTCGTTGGAAAGCCCCACTTCTGCTCTGTCACACAATAAAAGATTCTCGCTGCTATGAACAGTTGCGGAGCAATGTAAGAGAAGAAAGGGTGTGTTTTTGACGCACTTTGCATCAATCGGCTTTTAGGTTAAAAGGGTTAAAATCTCACGTACCCCCTGGAGTGCCTTCACGTACTCCCAAGGGTACGCGTACCCCCATTTGAGAACTACTGGCTTAAGAGCATAGGCACTGCCAGTTCAGGAGAAAAACTAGATAACGCATTGTCCATCAAGTTCTATTAGGTGGCATACGTGAACGCGGCCGCCATATTGCTGGGGCCAAACAATTTACAGTCTATGGGCAACACCCGCGGCAATCAGAGACACCTGCCTGATTTCCAATCAGAGACACCTGTTTCTCCGCTGGCCTCCAGTGATCCTTGGCCCCACCAAGATGGCGGCGCTATTTACGTACATTCTGGAGCCCAATGTGGTATCTAGCTTTCTAATATCTATGAGAAAAAACAATGTCCTTGCTAGCATTGGCTACCTGGTTAGTAAAACTTTAAATCACATTACCTAATGTAATTTTGCTTTTGCTGTTTTTCTAAATGATGGACAGTCCAGCGAGGGCTACGTTTTTATCAATGTGCTAACAGATACCATGGGAACTGAACTTCTGACCTTCCTGTTGCTGGCTGTTATAAGACAAGAACCTGCAGTTATGCTGCAGTTTTTTCCGGAATTACAATGCAGTTTCATGTCCTAAATATTGGATAACTATAGTAAAGTGCAGTACAATGCTGTTGCAATGCAATTTTTTCAGGTCTAAAATACTGCATTCCTACATATTAACCTCTTGTGAATTTCTCAAAAGCTGCAGCTTTGACACCCTAAAACCTGTAGTTTTGACACTTGAAAAACTGCAGTTATGTTTTGTGAAGGGCTGAGTCAAACAGATAATGCAGCGATCAATATGTTTCAGAAAAAACAAGGGGGATGGTCTATATACCATATGAGGTCTCTTAATGGTCAAGCAATTATAAGCATTTATTATTAGCATGAAGCCAAAAGGGACAGGAGATTCACAGGGATTATGGCTTTAACCATTTTCTTTTCACGGCAATGGCATCCATTCACACTCCCCCTAACCTCAAACTCTCCGTGTATGCCCATATAAAGCCAGATAGAGGGTAGTGGCTGTGCCTTATGAAGTACATCGATCAATTTGATATCCTGCTCGAAAGACGCTATAAAAATAAAGTCTGATAAATATTTCATTTTGTGAATAAAATCCCAGACAGTAGATATGGTAAAAAGACTGTGGTGACTCCACCAGCTGTCCCTGATGTGTTTCTCTTTCATGTTTAAGGTCCTCACACTCTTTTAGTTAATGTTGAACCCTAACAAAAAATAACTGCACTACTTCAAAACGTCAATGTCAAAACATCAGTTTTGACATTGAGTCAGTATCAAATCTGAAGTTTTTGAAACGTCAGTATCAAATCTGAAGTTTTGAAGGAATTATTTGCAGTTCATATGTGAGAAATGCAACATTTTGGACATATAAAATGCATTGCACAACTGCACTAAACTGCAGAGATGGAGCATTTTGGACATGCACTGCATTGTACTTCAGAAAAACTGCAGCTGTTTGTCTCATAACTGCAGTTATTTGTTTGCAAGGGAAAAACATGATCTTTTTGGGCATTAGCCTTTGAGTATGGACTCTGTTCTTTCAGAACCTTGACAGAGCTGGGCCATAGACCTCTCCTACTATCTGGGTCATTACTTTTTCAAAACAACAGAGTGCTGACTGGACTTAGCATGCTGGCACCAGTTAGATGTCAATCATGTGTTGGCACAGGTTCACTGACATCACCACGCTGGCATGCTACTACTACTAAAGCAGGCTTGGGCAGATTTGGGGCACAGGGGGCAGACTGTGTTAGCATGTAATGAGCTAAAGCACACGTCAAGGAGACTGAGGTGTAGGTGGAACTTGTGTTTATGAGGCTGCTAGGCTAGCTAGCTACCGACTACACCTGAAGCATGTGCTAAGGATTGTCAATGGGGATTAGCGTTAGCTGGCTAACAGTTTGCCAAGGCAGCAGGCTGCTATTACTAAAACGGGTTTAGGCGGACTGACTGAGAGGAGGATGCTAGCATTAGCATGCTAACAGGCCATCAGCCACACAGGTTACTATATCTATAGCATGCAGGAGCTGGATGGTAGTGTAGCTTTAGCATGCTAAGATGCTAACAGAGAGAGTGTGGGAATTTCCTGCTGTTCAGAAATAGCTTCAACACAAACAGTACTCTCACTGGCAGTGACCTCAGCCCTCATACCACCTAATGCAGAGCCATGTGGGGGAGAAAGACAGAGAGATGGAGAGTGAGGGGGGCAGAGAGAAAGAGGGAGTGAGGAAGGGAGAGAGGGGGATGGAGAGAGAAAAAAGAGAAATAGATGACTAGGTAGAGAGGTATGTTGGGTAGATGGGTATGTGATTATGTGTGAGAGAGAGAGAGGCTGTGAGTGAAGGGGATAGAGAGAGAAAGAGAGAGAAGGGTGAGTATTTGTGTGTGCAAGAGTGTGTTTGCTTATGAATGAGAATGAAAGGAAAATTGCCCCAACCCCCTGCAACAACTGCAGATAAGTGTGTGTGTGTGTGTGTGTGTGTGTGTGTGTGGGGAGGTGAGCACCACCATGAGAATGATGTGGGGGTGGGGAGGGAGATGGAGTGAAGTGTAAGGCCTAGTCCACACGTACCAAACCGATCTTTTTTTCCTCCGTCTTCCCTGGAACCGTATCAAGAATATTTGCATCCAAACGGATCCATCTCAACACGACACTTCATACCCCAGGCCTATAGGTGGCACTGTTTCTTTACAGAAATTGACCAAAACTTGGCGCTTTTACATACAGACAGAATAGGCTACTTAATTTAAAATGGCTAGTGCAAGGAAACCAGAATTGTTTGTGTGGACTGATGGTGAACTGTCAACTGTAGTCAACTGTAAAACTAATAAACTTTATTTTACGGTTTGTGACGGTGCAGTCCCATCCTTTATTTGGCTAACGAGGTAGGCCTACTAATCACCTTTACTTTATCTGGTTGTAGGATAGTCCATTGATTCACATTAGTTTTGGCTATCACCGCAATTAGGCTACTAAACGCAAGGCTTACCCAAGTTCTAGGCTATTCTGTCGCCACATTTATAATTTTGCTATAAAACCTTCGTTAGTAAGAGTCAATACTTTTGCCTGCATCAAATCGCAAGATTTGCATTCAGTGTGCTACCATCGGGCTTAATGTGAGTTCTAAGCCGCCTTTGTATGCTTATATCTGATTTCACTTTCGACTGTGAATGCATGTATATATGTTGTAAGACATGTAAAATAAATGAATGACACTGGCACTACACACAAATTAATGTAGGCTAGCCTAAACTTACACCGCACTTTCCTAATAACTTAAGTTCTCTCGCCACTGACAGTAGCTAGAATGCAAAAAAACAACCGGAAAAAACAGTGTTCAGTCCACCAAGTCATAAGCTATCATTTCGCGCAGCACCAGTTGTGATATTTATCTTACGGAGTGTAATCGTAGGTAATGTCATGTATGAAAACCAGTATTGTTAGGCAATACTATAAGTGCAAGTCCAGGGCAGCTGAGGTGTGGCGATGACATCATCGATACATAAGCAGGATGTGCGGTTTCGGCTGTCTAAACTAATTCAAACGGCTAATGGGTTTCAGATTTTTCCACTCTGGGACCAGGTTTCAAAAAGTGCGGTTTCGGCAGTGCGTTTACAGGATTCGTTTGGACGCTCGGCCAAGACGAAGCATTTAACCTAAAAAGTGTCTCCGTGTGGACAGGCCCTAAGAGAAAAGGAACACACACACTCCCCCCTCCTCCCTACCCCCCAGGGAGTTTTTATGTGTGCTGTAAACGGCTGCTAAAAGCAGCTCGGAACTAAATGGCTCCCAGCCCTCAGAGAGCCCTTACAGAACCATCCAGAAACATCTGTGACCAGCTGAGAACCATCTGAACTTTACAGGGTCAGGGATTGTGTGTGTGTGTGTGTGTGTGTGTGTGTGTGTGTGTGTGTGTGTGTCTGTCTCCATGTGTAGGACTATTCCTATTTCTGCTGTTACAAAGGGCCTTTCCTAGTGGCCCAGTAATAATATTTTGTGTGTGTGTGTTTACCTTGGAGAACTGAGCATTTATCCATTTGGTAAAGGTTTTCTTTTGAACAGTGTCGTGTTCATCTGTTGAAGAAAAAAGAGAGAGAAACTTCAGTGATCAATAAAAAACAGTTTTTGGCATACCCATTTATCAACCAGTGAAGCTGTGTGTGTGTGTGTGTGTGTGTGTGCCTGCCAGAGAGAGAGAAAAGGCACCAAGCTGTGATGCTGAAATAACTCCACAGCACAGTGGTCAGCCTCAGAGAGTGTTTGTACATCTACTCATCTGTGTGTGTGTGTGTGTGTGTGTGTGTGTGTGTGTGTGTGTGTGTGTGTGTGTGTGTGTGTGTGTGATTGAAAGAGAATAAGAGGATGTGTGTGAGCTATTAGGCGTTTGTGTGTATGTGTGTGTATGTGTGTGTGACAGAGAAAGAGAATGAGAGGCTGTGTGAAAGAGCCCGAGTGTGTGAGTGTGTGTGTG
>NC_063196.1:11927690-11935190 GCF_017589495.1 Alosa alosa
ACACAAAAACTCATTTATAAATATAGAAAAAAACTCACAGTCCAGAGCAATTTTTTTCAAACACACACATCTGCAACAGTTTAAACTGCTAAGAAAACATTTGAACACAGCTGGCATGTATCACAGTCACAGAGCAAGTAAACAATTTTTTTCACACAACACACACACATCTGCAACAGTTTAAACTGCTAACAAAAACGTCACACACAACACACAGCTGTTTAATGTATGCATATACACTCAGTAACACAGGTGTGATGCAACCTGTTGAACTGAACACACACACACACACACACACACACACACACACACACACACACACACACACACACACACAGGGCTAAGAGTTAGGGACACAACCACACACAGCATTCTTGAAATACTCTTACAATAATCGGTATAGATCTGCCTGCCACACACACACACACACACACACACACACACACACAGTTCTAACGTTTCCTCCTCGAGAGTGCGGTGTGCCCGGTTTTGGAGGCCACTATGCACGAGAGAGTATAATCACATAATCCAGCCCAGACAAAAACAAAGGCATTCTCTCAGTAGAGCACTACTACCAACACACAGCACAGCATTACTCACTACTGCGACAACACTATGAACACAGTACCAACTCACTATTAAACAGACACACAAAACACAACTACAAACAAACTATACATTCACTCAGAACAATTGAGGTGTTAATAAATATACCAAATTAAACTTAAGAAACACACACACACCATCACCACACACACATCAGCACAGACAATCGAGGTAAGACACATCGCTCATAACTGTCTGTGAAACACCTGGTTCTGCTTGGAACACACACACACACACACACACACACACACACACACACCTTTACAGCACAGGGCAGGAGCTTCAGAAACATCACACTGAGTACAGCCATACCTGTAATTATGCATCGTGGACAGACACAGACACAGACACAGACACAGACAAAACTAATGTAAATAAAGTACACACACATGCTCACATGCACACACACACACTCATTTGTACACAAACGATGGCCATTACCATTGTACGTTCACTCAAAGAACCAGGGAACCTGCATGAAACACTCAGGTTAGCAAATGTACAGGTGGCCAATTGCTAACAGTGATGCACCCACTCACACACACATGGAAATGCACATCTTTCTCCAAAAAAAGCAATCATTCAGGAAACCACACACACCCAGATTTACACAGTACATGTACCGTAATACTAGTAGCCACCGCTTATACATTGAATTTTGCAAAATGTCTTCAGCTATAAGGTTAATACACAGGTGCAGTTAATATGGTTTTGTTTCTTTTATCTTGCATTGCGGCTGATACACAGGAAATGACTGTACAGGTGCCTATACACAGGTACAGTCAAAAACAGGTAAGCACACACACACACACACACACACGGCCCAGGTGATTCTGTACCTCGCAGTTTAAGTCCCCATTCCGCCATCCCTCTGAAGCGAAGGGCACAGGCAGGCAGGCGAGCGACAGAAGAGTGAGAGGAGCAAGAGGAGGGGAGACAGAATGCAGGAGGAGAGGAGAAGAGGGAGCACAGCTCCTGACCCTACACACATTCCTGACTTCACTGAGTGGCAGAGAGGAGTGCAGGAGGAGAGGAGAAGAGGGAGCACAGCTCCTGACCCTACACACATTCCTGACTTCACTGAGTGGCAGAGAGGAGTGCAGGAGGAGAGGAGAAGAGGGAGCACAGCTCCTGACCCTACACACATTCCTGACTTCACTGAGTGGCAGAGAGGAGTGCAGGAGGGAGGGAGAAGAGGGGAGCACAGCTCCTGACCCTACACACATTCCTGACTTCACTGAGTGGCAGAGAGGAGTGCAGGAGGAGAGGAGAAGAGGGAGCACAGCTCCTGACCCTACACACATTCCTGACTTCACTGAGTGGCAGAGAGGAATGCAGGAGGAGAGAGAGGGATAGAGTAAGGGAGAGGGAGGGAGAGAGAAAAGGAGAGAGGGGGAAGAGAGAGAGAAAGAGTAAGGGAGGGACCGAGAGAGGGGGGAGAGGGAAAGTGGGAGTGAAAGAGAAAGAGAGACAGAGAGAGAGAGAGAGAGAGAGAGAGAGGGAGGGGAAAGGGACAGCGAGGAGAGGTACAGTGAGAGAGGGAGGGAGGGAGTGAGAGATAAACAGAGAGAAAGTGAAGAGTAAAGACAGGAGGTTGGGAGATAGAAAGATAAACATGAAGAGAGGGAGAGAGAGAAGGAAAGAAACAAGAGAAGGAGGGAGATAAAGAAGTCTGCCAATGGGAGGAGAGCAAGAAGTCCCTGCTGAGAGCGGTGCATTGTGGGTAGGCTCTGCTCCAGTGCTGGAAGACACAGACCTCTCTGTGAGACGCAGGGCCAGTGCACTGTAATGCTTGCCGTCGCTGTGATGACCCATGGGGTCATGGCTGACCCATGTACTTCTATTAACCTTATAACGCTTCCTCCTAAAACTATGGACTGGCTTTCTCGACCAGCTTTTCTGGGGCCCATCATCACAGCTATGATCGGATAATTGTAAATGGCGACTTCAATATTCATGTCAATAAGAGACAACTGATGCTAAAGCCGTGTTCCTTAAAATTTCTCCATAGACCACCCACAATGGCAACACCCCTCATCTAGCTTGTTTCCAGAGGATTGAAGTCACAGCGTAGTAAATGATATAAAATAGGCCCAAATTAGAGGCAGTTAGAGGATCCAATGCATGCACCCCACAAAAATGGATGCGAAAATAATGATCTAAAAAGGCAGGAGGAGGGGCCAAGCATTATCTATCTATCTAATAAAACTGTAGGCCAGGTCCTTTAGTGGGCAGGCTTATTGATCAACATAGGCCTATATCAAATTCCTATTGTTTTGAGCAAAGTTTCTGAAAAGTTGTTTAAATCAGTTAAATACCTTCCTCAACAAAAAACAGTATCCTTTAAAAATTCCAATCAGGTTTAGATCAAATGAATTTTCCAAATAAGATTAATTGCTATTTTCTTCTATATTTCCATTGGGAAACACAAGTGGAAGTCAACTAACCCAGAGATGGCCTCTCTCCTTGCTCCCCACTCTGTGATGCCTAACCTCCATTAACTCAGTGGATGAGTCCTTTGAAACCAAATGATGACAAAACAGAGGTACTTCTGGTTGAATCCAAACTAAAGCGCCACCTTTGCCAAAGTGCTGCCCTTTTAACCCAAATAAGATGGTGAAAAACTAATTAATGCCTTTATCACTAGCAAGGACTGGCTATCTTCCCAAAAAACATCTAAAGGCACTCATACAGAAGACTTTTAACACTCTATCTATCTATCTATCTATCTTTAGGCCAAATTTGGCAGTTGATCAATGCATGAATTTTCCAAATAAATTAGTCGCATAAGATTCCAGCTTGTGGGGGGGGTAAGAGGGTTAAGGTCTTATCACACACACTATAATACATTTTCATTTTAACACAAAGGGACTTTATTATTATTATTATTTTATTAACACACATTACCTTTTAGAACTTGGGAACACACACCACACACAGGCACATTTGAACACACACACACTGACAAACACCCCACACAACCAAGCACATGCCCACACACATACACAATCTCTTTTTACACACACACACACACTCGTACACACAGCCTGAAGGTCCAACAGAGACACAACATAAGGGCAGAAGCGAGTGACAGACTGAATACAAAGAGATAGATAGAGAGTGGGAGTGAAGGATGACAGAGAAAAGAGCGGAAGAGAGAAAGAGAGAGATGCATTGACGTAAAAAAAAAAAAATCTTTACTGAACCATCACAAGGTTGAAGGACCTCTAAAAAAGGCTATGTAGCCCTGCCCCAACTACATTTACCACGTACATAAACACCAGGTAAACAACAGCAGCAACAACAACAACTACGACTACCGTTATGATCAACTGACCATGAACAGAGTCTGCAAAATGTTTACCACCAGAGGAAGAGAGAAAAAGAGAAAAAGAATGCGGTAAAGAGTGAAAGAGAAAGAGGGAGAAGGGACCAAACAGGGACGAAGAGATTAGGAGATATATTATTATTGCTGTGGATAGATTATAGAAAGAGAGAGATTAGAGAGTAGAGAGAGATATAGAGAAGGAGAGAGAGAGATGTTTAGGCATATATTATTTTATATATATATTATTATTGTGATATAAACATTATTAAGAGAGGATCATAGGAACAGAAAGGATTTACAAAGAAGAGCAAAATATTAAGGAGAAAGAAGGACAAGTGTTAAATGAATAAGAGAAGATTAAAAAGAGACTGGAAACAGAGCAGAAAGTGAAAGGAGGGAGCACACACAAACGACAACGACAGCACTGAAAGTAAACAAGAGAGAGGGAGAGGGAGAGAGAGAGAGAGAGAGAGAGAGAGAGAGAGAGAGAGAGAAGCAGGGAGGAAGAGAAAACAGACTGGTGTGTGACAGCTCTCTTTCTGTCGTTTGCTGCAGCGAGCGGACTCACCTAACGGAGGGAGCGGGTACGCCTTCCTGCGCTTTCGCCATGGTAACCACTTACTCCAATTCATCATCGTCCCAAGTTTGCAGGGAAGCGAGGGAGGAGAGCAGTGGGGGAGAGAGAGAGAGAGGGAGAGACAGAGGAGAGGAAGAGAGGTGTGGAAACTGAACTGAAGACTAACACAGGAAGAGGAAGCTGACAGGAGGTGCATGCAGCAGGGCACAAAGCATGCTGGGAAGTTTTCTGCCAACAAAACCACAGAGAGAGAGAGAGAGAGAGAGAGAAGAGAGAGAAAGAGAGAGAGAAGAGACAAAAAAAGAGGGAGAGATTGAGAAAGCAGGAGAGATACACATGTGTGGCAATGTGACAAAGAGAGAGAGTCTGTGTGTGTGTGTGTGTATATGTGTGTACATGCGTGTATGTGAAGAAATGAGTGAAGGGAGAGACAGAAAGAGAGAGAAAGAGAGAATGAGAAAGTTTGCGTATGGATGTGGATGTGTGTGTGCGTTCGTATGCGTGCATGTGTGTTTGTGTGTGCATGTGTGTGTGTGTGTGTGTGCGTCTCTGTGCGTGCATGTCTGTTTGTGTGTGTGTGTGCGCGTTCGTGTGTGTGCATGTGTGTTTCTGTGTGTGTGCGCGTTTGTGTGCGTGCATGTGTGTTTGTGTGTGTGCGTCCGTGTGCGTGTTACTGTTTTTTCAGGGCTGGTTGGAGCAGCTGAACACATATTGGCTTCAACCGCACACCAGCAACATAATAAATGACACGACACCCACGTACACGACAGACGGTGAGGGGTAGTAAACAGTGAGTGAGTGAGTCACAACAAAAAAAGAATTAAAAAAGTGTGTTTAAGTGAGAGACAGAGACAGATACAAAGAGAGAGGGAGAGAGAGGGAGGGGGTGGGAGGGAGAGTGAGAGTGTGTGTGTGTGTGTGTGTGACCACACATATTCACTCATGCTTGTCTGAGCTCCACTACTCTTAATCACATTTCCCATCATGCCTTGCTCTAGGCGCCCACCCTCTCATCCCTCTGGCCCTGCCAGGTGAGCAGGGCAGCTGGGATACCCAGCCCCCTCCCCCATCCTCACCCCACCCCTTTCTCCAGGGCGACCCCAAGGCCCTGGGAACGTCTCGTATCCGACTGACCCCGGCGGAATATGGACCACCCGAGCCCTCCCAGCACAGGTGGGAGTGGGATTGGCAGGTGTTACAAGCGCTGCCCACATGGTCGATAGAAACTGTAGCCAGCCACTGTGGACAAAGCTCACAGCTTCACACAGTAGAGAGACACCAGGAAGTCACACGCCAGGAATGTTAGATGTCGACTTGTTTCTCTTATTCAGATGTCGTGTGCAACCTACATTAGTAATACCAGAGACTTTCTAATGAGGAGAAAAAAAATCAAAAAATCCTTCATAGAAATGCATAGGGTTAGTTTGTAACGCCAATATGGCAGTTGTCTACACATATCCCACCCCTTCCGCGGCAAAACGTCGACATGTGAATACATGCCAATCATGTGGTGTGTTGTGAATACATTGAGCCAATCATGTGGTGTGTTGTGAAGACATTGTGCCAATCATGTGTTGTGATCTCGCTGCTGGAGCAAGGTTGGTGCCGTGAAGCCTTGCACACACGCATTTCTGCCGAAATAGATGCCTGTTAAGTGCCCAAAAAGTGTTGCAATATGGCCGCCAAGTGGAAAGACTTGCCTAAAAGGACTTTGGTAATACTTCGAAGGGTATCATGTGGAAAACAAAACCTGAGTCGCTTGAGAGAAACAAACTCAAGGCCGCTGATATCATCTCCCCCTTCTGGTTTGACTCTCTTTGTGGGTTACACCTTTCTCCTCTTTTGTCTCCCAGGAAGCTCAAGCAAGTTCACCAATGGTAACGCTAACTCAAACTCAAACTGTAACCCAAGCTGCTTGACTTTGGGTCCGTAAATGACCTTAGTATTACTGTTTCTGCCCGTTTTGGCCAATTTTACAGTTATCTGCTTACATGTTGCTTCTGAAGGGTTTTTTTAATGCGTTGATAGTGTTCTTCCGTCTTGTGAATGTGAACAGTTAGTAATAGACATTAAATAGTTTTAATTCTGCCATCCATTTATGTGGTTTGCCTGTTTTCTCTGCTTGGTAATAAGATGGAAAGTTAATTTTTTGACTTTATTATTGTAAGAGGTTATTCTTCCTAATATCATTTGTAAAGTAAACCTACAAGTCAAACTGAAAAGATCTGTGTCTTAAAGACGCTACATGGCATTGTATGGCTTTTAGCTACTTTTCCGTTAGTTCTTTTTGACATTGAAGAACTCCTTCGTTAGGAATCAATAGAGTATTAATAGAGGCTACACTAAATACAGTCAGGTCACAAACGCCCACAGATTTCAGACACTGCCCAGGGGCCTCTCGATCCATAACCCTGAGGAGAACACACACTGAGTGGGGGAGGGGGGGGCTAGGAAAGAGGTAGAAATAGAGAGAGAGAGAGAGAGAGAGAGAGAGAGAGAGAGAGAGAGAAGTGAAGGAGAGAGAGAGAGAGAAAAGTCAAACAGTGACTGTGAGTGTGCACGCGAGTCTGTGTGTGTGCGTTAGAGCCCAGAACTGGGTGGACGTTCTCGCCCTCGTTAGAACCCAGAGTTGGGTGAACACAGGTGTGGAGGTACTGGGGAGAAGGGAAAAAAGACACACACACACACACTGCCACCAACTCTCTCCCCAACACACACAAACAGGTGCACAAGGTCTCTCTCTCTCTCTCTCACACACACACACACACACACACACACACACACACACACACACACCTGTGCTGGTGACTTGCATTGCAACGAAAAACTGGATAAACAGAGAGAGCAAGAGAGAATGATAGGGGGTGCAGAGACATGAAAAGGGGAGGAGAGGAGAGGAGAGGGGAGGAGAGGAGAGGGGAGGAGAGGGGAGGAGAGGAGAGGAGGAGAGAGGGGAAAGTTGTTGGGAAACACCACCAGCCAAATTCAC
>NC_063196.1:11940190-12046119 GCF_017589495.1 Alosa alosa
GTAGAAGAACCTTGGTGAAAAAGAATTCTAATTGTACCATGACCCATTACTTTACTCTGAGACTGACTGTTGCTCATAGGACAACATGACTGACTTGTTTTGGTTTGTTAATGTGTGTGTGTGGGGGGGGGGGAGGGTAATGGATAAAGGTACACTGTGGGCTTAATAGTGCAGATTTATAAGGGATTTAAAACAGGATAATATCTTTGTGGCCTTTCAGAGAGGAAAAAATGGCACAACGACACAAATGTTTTTTTTGCCACAGGTGCCAATCTCTGACAGAGCAGTGGCCAGACTCTCAGGCCGACCCTGCTGTTGGCTAACTCCTGTGTGTGTGTGTGTGTGTGTGTGTGTGTGTGTGTGTGTGTGTGTGTGTGTGTGTGTGTGTGTGTGTGTGTGTGTATTGGAATGGTGTGAGGGAAATGGCAGCTGGCTGTGAAGGGGATATGAAGTGAGAGGTAGATGACAGGAGTGAGAGAGAGAGAGAGAGAGAGAGAGAGAGAGAGAGAGCGAGAGAAATAACAGAGATAAAAATAAAAGGGGGAAGGAAAGAGAGAGAGACAGAAAGAGAGAGATAAATTAGAGTGAGAGATAGCTCTGGAATGAAAGCTGGGATAGAGGCCAGGAGAGAGAGAGCATTAGAAAGAGGAAGACATTGAGTAAGTGATGGAGAGAAAGAAAAAAGGAGAGATAAAAAGGGAGAGAGAGGAAAAGAGAAGGAGAGGAAGTGTAAGATGAATTACAGTGAGAGATTCCGGAATGGATGAATGACATGAGAGAGCTTGGCCATAAGTGAGAAAAAGAAAGAGAGAGAGAGAGAGAGAGAGAGAACACCTACATGAAGTCAAAATTGAAGAAGTGTGAAAGAGAGCAAAAGAGAATGAGAGATTAATTATGGTAGAATGGAAATAAAAGAGAGAAGGCCTGCAAGACGAATGATGGACAGATGGATTAGTGGGTGAGGACAGATGGATTAGTGGGTAAAGAAAGAATGAGATGTGCATTGATTGGACTCCACAGGGCGTGTGACGCAAAACACAGAATAACCTCTCTTTCTTTCCCGCTCTCTCTCCTATGGAGTTAAAAGCAGGCCTCGAGTCCCAACCAAGAAAACATGACAGCCGCTGTTGCCAGGCAACCACAACAGTTGCAAGAAAAAGCACTGTGGTCTGGAGCTGGGCCTAGGACCCAGCCTTCCCCTAAATCCAGCCGTCCCAAATCCAGCATTCCCGAGCTCAACCTTCCCAAGTCTCCAATTCCCTGAGCACGGACAATATATGGGTATGTGCCACCCACTCCAAACCACAAAAAATGGAGAGTCAGCAGGAATCAACCGTCATTTCATAAGGACTCATAAGGAAATTATGAGTCAAAGTGCTTATTAGATCGTGCCAAACTACATATTTTAAATCCAATTTTCATAAACTTTCAAATCACTGTGAGGTCATAGGTAAGGTAGGCAGATATACTGGTACATGTGTATCACAAATCCACACAAACACACCCACTTACACTCATATGTAATGCAATGCACAATGAAATGGCAGTGTCAAATACAAGCTAATCAAACTTCAGGTTCACAACACCCCACCACACCCCTATATAACAAGGTGGTGTGGTCCAAACAGGCGCTGCTTGTGCTATGCTGCACCCCAAAGCCCATTAAGACCTCATAATGTCCAACAGAGACACTTTCTTTCAAAACAAACCTTACTCTTTGCCTTATGCCCAAGGCTTACAAATCAGCAAGTGTGTGTGTGTGTGTGTGTGTGTGTGTGTGTGTGTGTGTGTGTGTGTGTGTGTGTGTGTGTGTGTGTGTGTGTGTGTGTGTGTGTGTGTGTGTGTAGTGATTTGTTAGCAGGACAGATGTGATTTTGCTCACATCTGTCCTGCTGACCAAAAGCGCAGGGCAACTCGTTGCCCAGAACTTTTCCACAGCTGCACCATCACAGATCCTTGAAGCATACATACATACATACACATAAACATATGGGGCAGTTAAGACCAGGTCATGCGGGCCCTGGTCTCTGAAGGCCAGCAGAGTCCCTCTCCATCGTATTGCTCAGCCACCCACCTGATCTCCATTTGATGATGTCACTGAACTCGTTGTCGGCTACTCCCTCGGCGGTATCCCTGGACGACGCTGCGTCGGCCATGTTTCCCTGTGTGTGTTCTCACGCTCCACTCGGACTGTAACACCACCTGTAAACAGAGACATCCCACTGAGTCTGAGCTTCGTCTTCAGCCTACTTCAAGATGTGGTCTGTGATTCTGGTCCATTACACTTTCTGTACAATTCAGAAAATTGCTCCTCGCGTTCCTCTAGCGGTCCTTTCTGTGATTAAGGTTAAAAGAAATCCAGTGTTTGTACACAATCCCTTGCTCTGTGAATGGGAAACAAACACATGGGCTGGAGCCAATCCATAAACAATTCTAGCCTATTAACACATTGCTTCAAGAACATGGAGGGAAGGGGTGTCATTTGATTGGCCTTTGAGCTAAAATATCAACAACCCCTTTTGGCAGAACTGCAGACTCCTCCTTCAAACTTTACAGACTATAATCTCACACCCAATCCCCCATCCTTCCAACCGTAATCCCAGAATTTGACTCTTCAATCCTGGCTAAAGTTCCAACCCACTCCCGGGCTTTACTCCCAAACATTGACTCTTTCTCTTTGTCCAGACCTGAGGACTGAACTAGGAAGCAAGTTTACCAGCTTTTCTGCTAGATACCAGTCAACTTTTTCAAATCCAGGTAACTTCCAGGAGCAAGAGCTAATCTTCAAGGACAACATCCCTTTTAAAACCAAATATGTTATCAGGATGAGCCAGTAACCTCACATCCTAAAGACACAATTGCACCCGTCTGACTGGCTTTTGCCCTGTTACCAGAATCCCAGACTAGGATTCTCCAATCCTGACACTACTCAGTCTCAAAGCAGTCTCAAAGCAGGCATTATTCTCCATCTTTGTCCCAAATTGGCTGGCTCTTGCTCTGATCTTGGGGACTGACTCCTCCACAGCACGCCCAAGCCCTAAGCCTGGCTAGAGCCCCGGAGGCCCACGGAAGAGACAGGCCCTTTGCTCAATTACAGTGTGTGTGTGTGTGTGTTGTGTGTGTGTGTAGACGGCAGAGGCCGAAGGGCCTGAGGGAGAGGGAGGAAGCCAGGGAGTCGACGAGGTGACCGCTGAGAATGGGTGGTGCAGTGTGTGTGCGCGCAACACCACAGGCATGCTATCATTACCACATCTATAGAGGCACGGGTGGAGTCTTAATAAAGCACACCATCTGACAAGAGAAGATTGTCAAAGAAAAAGTACAAGAGTGTGTGAAAAACCAAGTATACTTAAACAGAACTGTGGATGATGAGTGACCACTGCGAGTCCCTCAGAAGTACTGTGTCACACACACACACCCTCCCACAGTCGTGACTTGCTGAATTTAGCTCAGGTCTGCTGGAAGTTTACTTTTGCAAGGCCCAGCTGTCAGTTCGGAGCTGACGTCACGTTGATAATGGTGGAATGTTGAGAGGTGCAGAACATGCAAGCGTGTGCGGGACTCGAACAAACCTCCATGAAGGCGCTATATGGAGGGGACCGAGAAATAAACAAGCTCGGGCGCTGTTAGAGGTTGACGTCAGCTCCGAAAGTAGATATAAAAACCATTTGGCTTCGATTTCAGTTCCCCTCGCGAGACATGGCTCCTTCCTTCCCTCCCCTCGCGTACAGAGCTTCCCAAAAACCAGCGAGGCAGCACTTCATCGAGGGTTCAATGAAACATACTGCATTAGCCTTGTATGCATTTCCAAACTGGTGTTGGCTATGGACATGACGTTAGCTCTACCTAGTCAAACAGGTAGCTCTGCACCGGTGCACAGGGCCAAACCTGTGTCCAATCGGTGGACTGTGTCGTTTTCAGTCCGCCTCCCATGGGTCGTTTTAATCCGATCATCACATTAAGCACCAACATGAGAACGATTTGTGTGTGTGCTGACTCTTGACACAAAACTCTGTGGCCACCCCCTTCATTTCTCCCACCCTCATGGTCACTCACCACACACACACATAGCCTACACACACACACACATTTCCCATTCTCTAACTGCTGTCTTTCCCACCTTGCTGGATGGAAAACAATATCTTGTCAAGTACATCCAGTACCCATTTGAAATGTTAGCTTCACTTAACTTTATTAAAACTCTTAAACCAATGTTGTGACAATCTATATTGATTGAACGTTCTAAAGTTTACTGTAACAGGATCCAATCTCTTTTTAACCAACTTTAAGTGATTTGATTTGATCTGAGCCGATCTAGCATCACTTCGAAACATGAATAGTGTTTTGCTACAGATTAACGTTAATGCTAACCAAGTGATTTGATAATAAGTAACTCCCACCTTACTGACAGTCCTGGGGTTTGAACACAAGTCTCCCAAAGTTTCGAAGAAATCAGCGAGGAGCAGCGAGAAAAGTGAGCTATTTCCACGTTTGCTGTCCCCTCGCCACGGCCTTTAAGACATTTTCAAACATCAGCCCCGATTCGCACACCCAGTCTCCACTTGAACGCGCTCCCAAAAAATGTGTTGCGAGGGATAATCTCAATCAAAAGTCAGAGAATATTTTTTTCTCCGCAGTGGCTGTTTAATTCTTCCACCACGGCACGGACAGGATTGTGTTCCGGTTCTAAAGTATCGCCGTTGTAGACGGGGAAACGGGTGCAGATGCAGCTTTAATCGAGCCCTTCCCTAACTTTGTTCCTGTTGCAAGCTACCTTTCCCTTCCCCGCTGCCTGCGCAAGCCTGCAAAAAAACTTCGCAAACGTAGAGATGGAAACATGGCGCGAGTGCAGTCACGTGACCGTGCACCCTGGCGACCAACTTGGACAAGTGGTGCCCTCTCGTTGGGACAGAAAGTTGGGATGTGGCGTGGCAGCAGGCTAGGGCAAAACCAAACGTGAGCTAACGGCATTAACCGATTCACCACGGCACAAATTGCAGGAGAATGGACGAACAGTTGATATAAACACGACACATTTATGAATAATTGGTTATTTATTCAAAGTCCTTTATACAATTGCATGAGGGTTTTTTGTTTTTACATTTTACATTTGTTACACCTAATTGTAAACAGTAACTTGAAAAATAAAACAAAGTAGTCTCAAAGTTTTGGTATGCTGTTAAGTGCTAGTGCTTTGCCGGGGAATAGAAGTCCGAGTCCAACCGCAGTTACATGTGAATCCATGGCTCTGGAATAAACGCTCTTATGGTGCCCTCTGCTGGTCCTTTGGCGATACTTTATAAACGGGTTTCTTCACCGAACTTTCGAGAAGAGCGTTCCCGCTGTAAAACGTGCAAATCATCTTCTATGTGAAACAATAATTTACACATTTACATTAATTTTGTCTCGGTAGTATGCGGTGTGACCCGAATACTGCTTTTTCCCTAAATCACTCTGTCCAATCCAGCAGTCAGGTGTCAGCCATCTGTGTGCAACTTTTCCCAGACACCAGCAGGAGGCGATAGTAACATCATTGTTTTCAATTATAGAATAGAAGCTCATCCTTCATGTTATTGGAAATCCACTCACTTTGGATTTTCAGGCAAAAGTCCAATTACACACGATGCCACATATAACTTTTGTTAATTTCACGTATAGCCTTACTTTTATGAAATTCGATATGGATCGCACACCACAATTGTTTTCATTTGTCTAGGGTAGTACCCATAGAGGTACTGAGAATGGTAGTGTTCCTTCGCTGAAACGATTCCTTACCGATTCCTATTTCTTCACTCAGAAGTGGACAACGTCGAGGCGAATACTCTTCCTTCAGTCGCTCTCCCTTTGATTAAACCATATTTGCCTCAAAATGTTTTTACCAGGAGTGGGGTTCGAACCCACGCGGACATATGTCCATTGGATCTTAAGTCCAACGCCTTAACCACTCGGCCATCCTGGTACATATAACTACTACATGAGACCCCACTCAATTTATGTAAAAACGTAACCATATATTTTTGAGCTTTTTCAACAAATTTCCTTTCTAAATCAACATTTCTCATGCGGTAACGTTAATGATAAACTTGTCCTTACTCCCATTTCCTAACAGTCTGATTCAGCTAACGTTAGCAAGCATTTTCCAGGTTCCAACAACCTAACCTGATATAACTGATGGACACTCGCTGTGACATATCAGAAGCACATTCTTCACCCGCATACATCATATCTTATCCAGGAATAATAGCTATATTAAGTCTAGCAAGTATCACCTCTGCGGAGAACAAGTTGTTAGCTAACGTTAACGTGTTATATCTATCTAGGACAGACATCTCCACCAATCAACTAACGTTAGCGAAGCTAGCTAGCAATTGAGCTAAGTATTGGTAGCTAACCCTAGTTAGGTTCACCAGTATTTTAACCTGCGAGGAAAATCGAACGAGTCATACAGAGGTAGCTGCTAATTGTTTCTCGCCCTCTGGTTTTACTTGTTCTACCCAGGGGGCAAGGGGGTTTAGATGACATGGGCTGCTGTAAAAGGTTGTCATATAAAAATGAAATCTATGATGTCTGAGGATCACAACCTGGGTGGACAACCCGGTCAACAAGCTGCTGAAAACTTGCAATTAGGGTCATGCTACCTCAAATTCTGCTTTAACTCCCCGGAATCACCCAATCATGCTAAAAAGGTTTAATTATATCCATGAATCCTGGGCCATATCTCCCTGATTAGGCGGGTCAATATATGGAAAAAAACACCTAACCTCAAAAAAATTGATACAAAAGGTTTTTCAACTGATTATGATACCTAGATGTACTTAATAACATATTAAAAATCTAGTAAAATCTGACCCCAGTAAAGGGGTCATTTTCAAGATGGCGTCCAAGATGGCCACCAGAAGCTAATTTGGGATATCTGAAGCATTAATCAGCCTAGGAAAGTGTTTTTCGTGTTTAATCAGATTTAGAGGTCACTGATTCATACATGTCACACGAAAGTATCAGTTCATCATTTTCAAGATGGCATCCAAGATGGCCACCAGAAGCTAATTTTGGCTATGAAACATTATTCAGCCTAGGAAAGTGTTTTTCATGTTTAATCAGATTTAGCGGTCACTGAGTCATATATGTCACACTAAAGTATCAGATCATCATTTTCAAAGACTTATAATTTTCAAGATGGCGTCCAAGATGGCCACCGAACGCTAATTTTGGCTATATCTGATGCATTATTCAGCCTAGGAAAGTGTTTGTTGTGTTTAATTAGATTTAAAGGTCACTGATTCATATATGTCAGACTAAAATATCAGTTGGTGATGGCGAACTGAAGCTTTCTGAACCAGTGAAGCTTTCAATCCAATTGTATCGAAAAAAGGTTCAGTACTCGAAGCTTCAGAACTCTATGAGGACCTCTGCTGGTGAAAGTTAAGGATAGCATTGTGTCATGAAGTGTTTCAGACATTAGCCATGAATGTCTTTGAGTCGAAGATGAATAAATGTTGAGCATGAATTAATGGATAAATAAATAATGTCATAAATAGGCCTAACTAAGCCTATTTTGTACCCTGCATAAATACAAATGTAATTGCCTTCTCTATAAAAACAATAAAGGTAGTATTTTGGCTGTGAGCATTTCTTGTATTCGTAAACAAATACATCAATTTAGAAGGGAGATGAATAAAGAATGGGCATGCACATTGCACACACATTTCTGTGATTATATTGGGTACAGAGGGTCCCCGTTAAAAATTGACACTTAATTCACGATAATGGTGATTCACGCAGCTGGGTGACATGTAAGGACAACTGCAGCCGCATGGGGGCAGCATAGTCCGCTGTGGCGTTCAACTGTCGAACCGACGGGCGATTCGACAGCAAGGGCTGTGATTGGCCGTTTTCAGTGCGCGTTTCTCTGTTTTAGCAGCCCCTGCAACATGCTAATCCACTGTAGCCTAAGCTTTGTACATAATGTTAAACATAGTTTTGGATTCAGTGGCAAGATTTCTTGATTGTATAGTGCCTGTCTCTCAGTAATGTTTTAAAATGAGAGCTTAGGTCAGCTGGCAGTAGGCTACTTTGTCGGTAGTCATGAGAAGTTCGCTTGCTAACAGAACATAAAAATGCTGCCCAGAAACCTTGTGAATAGTTCTGACACTAACGAGGTTGAAATATAGCATTTGCCTACAGCATCTCCTTAACAGTAATGTTAACAAAATGACAGCATTCATATGACAAAGGAAAAACGAATCCGGTCACTCAAGACTGTGCCGCAGCCGTGGGGCAGAAGACGCTTGGTGGCCGTCCCACAACGCTATAAACTTAACCTAAATAGCCCGGCTGCTGTAAGCTACAATCGGATTTTATTGTATACCCCTGTTGTCTCAATGATGATAACATCTCATTTCCGACTATATTTCAAAGTGTGCCGTTCATTTGCATTATTAACATAACATCGTATTTTGTCATTTTGGCGAAGACATGCATTCCGTTAGGGATATTGAACATATTTAACATTCTCTAACCATCGCGGATTTGGAATTGGTGCAGTTGTCAGCACAAAAAATCATTTTATTCTTTTGCTCTTTTGCATTGCTCTATGCTGTTCTATGGTGCTTTCTGCCTCTTGGTTGCGCGCGATGATTTAGTGGACGTTTCATAGAAATCCATATATAATGAGCGCATAAAACGACTTGTTGACGTTTTGGGACATTAATCTACATGTAGGCTACGTTAAGCTTTAAGGATTGTATGTCCTTAATTTATTTATATAGGCCTATTTAGGCTACTTGGCGAAACCCTGGATACTTTTATTGCCACACAACAATATTGGTGGTATTTGTTACATTAGCTTCAAAAGGCACCGCTTCAGAAAGCTGCACTGCTTGTGAAAGAAGGGGTGGGGAGGGAGCTTTCAGCCAAGTGTCGGAAAAATGCATAGCCTACAACACAGAACCCGCTTCTCGCACTAGTCACTGACAGTAGACACGCCTTCCAGCCTAATGACTTTCTCACATTTTGCAGAGAAAGCTCAGTATGAGAGAGCAGAGAAAGCTCGGTAGCCGGAGAGAGACGCCGAGAATGATGGGTTGAAAGCGGAGGTCAAAAACCTCAAACGAGGCTTCAACAACTCCGAAAGAGGCAGCCACTTGAGAGCCACAGAGACATTTTACAGGAGATGAGAGCTGGAATCGGAGAACTTCAGGCGACGCCACGTGAGCAGAGAAGTTATTCGGCGCCTGAGAGACCAATCCCCAGGTGCACCTCGACACCAGCTCCAGAGACGTCCTCCTTGCAGATGTCTCCATTGGCCCTCTCCGTCACCTCAGCGACAGCATCCAAGTTCCTAGTCAACACGCAGGCGTGACCTTGCGCGTGATGTTGGTCCCGAAGACCACGCTAAGATTCACCAACAGAGCTACTGCCAAGTGGGCTGATGGGATGCCTGCTCTTCAGGTCCATCGTCACAGAGGAACACTATAAAGCCTGGAGCAAAACCACCAACTGGGATGGGCGAAGGGCAAGCGAGCACTGCCATAAAATGTGAAAAACTTTGTGGTCTCAACACTACAACGAAAGTTCCCTGCTATGGGGAGGAGTGAACTGAAGGACTGCATAAATAAGATCAACGAATTACTCCAAGACAACACGCAGATCTTCCCAGGGATTCAACGTGGTTTAAATTTAGACTGTAGAATGTAGACTGTTCATTATTTCAATAAATAGGTTTTCTCTGAAGCACTTTCCCGACTTCGTCTTTCTATAGGCTAAGCATATCATGGAGATAGAGTAGAAAACTGGATTTAACTAAACAAATGTAACTAAGTAAACTGATTGTTCACACTACAGTAGGTCATGTTCCCCCTCTCAGGCTGTACAATAGGCCTATTGAAAGTAGGCTAATGAGCTCAATAGACACGTTAGCGCTTCCATTAGGAAACTTTCGTTGCAGACTTTCACAACTGATTGTTTAGCCTATACTGACTAGCCTACTGTAGGCCTACTCTACAGTAGCCTAGGCTATAGGTTATGTTCCCCCTCTCAGGCTGTACAGTAGGCCTATTGAAAGTAGACTAATGAGCTTAGACACATTAGCGCTTCCAGCCTAATGACTTTCACACATGAATGATTTACAGTAGACACATTAGCGCTCCCACGCAGTGCAGTAACTAGGCCTGAGTAGGTGCAGCAAGTGCAGTCGCACCAGGGCCTGTGACCTCCGTCGCTACCCCGCAATGCAATTGCTGGAAAATTCTATACCGGTCCTTTCTGACTACCTGCGTGCCTTTGCCCAGGCCAAGGCTACTGGCGCAGACACTCGCAAATAAATGGGGTTCAGAGTACATTTGAAAATGTGAGAGCTGGCGGAGAGTGAAGCGTCACTTTGACGAACTATCGGGAAGATGAACGCTTAACCGATGCAGAGAGATCCTTCAAAGTGCAGGTATTTAATGCAACTCTGGACATCATAATCAGTCAGCTCTCCCAAAGATGTGCAAGCACGCGGAAAACTTGTTATGTGGTTGAGTCTTTACGTCCTATGATCCTTCTTCGCAGGTGATGATGAACTGCTTGAAAAGGCAGTACGTTTGTCAGACCATTATAGCATGGACATTGCACCGACATTCCCAACACAACTCCTCTCATTTAGGTCTTGCTTTAAAGCAGAGATTTCACAGAAGTCATCTATTTTTCAACTTGCCAAAAGGCTGGTGGTAGATTATGACAGTGTAACATCCACATTCGGGAAGTGTGTACTGCTCTCATGTTGTTTCTACATTGCCTGTGACTGTGGCAACAGCTGAGCGATCTTTTTCCAAATGTTCAACAATTGCTGGTGTACAGGCTATAATCAATTAGCTAAATCATTTGTCCAGCTGTTTAAACATTTTTTTAGTGTTACATTCAAACGCCAAAAGGTGCTTTGATATCTTTTTTTTGTTTAAACGTCGGCAAGCAGGCATGCTGTGGTTGCAATGAATGAGGATAATTGGTTTTATCTGCGGTGTTATTTTTGCATTTTGAATATGACTCGGCTCCAGCACGCCTACTTTTTAACGGTGCTTTCTTAAAGGAGCTGCACCATCTTACAACAATTGCATCTACATTTTCATATTAGAATGTTTTGTCAAGTGTGCTTAAACTACCTTGATCAAATTAAGTTTCCGTTTCGGCCCCGCTGAAAGTCTCTTATGCTCTTATGCTTTATCGTTACACTATCAAATCTATAAGTAACCGTGACAAATAGGGTATAAGATATATAAACTCACGCTATTGTATTATCATATATGTTTGGTAATGGCTCAGCTTTCTCTGATTGTTCTACTGACTTGGAAATTGCATCATGGAAGCAGTAAGTCAAGTCGCATCAAAAATAGTAGTGGCAGAACTCCAAAGTGACACCTTGTGGTTGTTTGTGTCAACTGCAGTTTGTGCCATTTCTGCTGAGAAAATGGGGATCGTGATTCCTGAAGGAACCCGTCCAAACTTAACGGGGACCCACTGTACGTAGCCTAGACCAGTGTTTCTCAAAGTGTGGTCCGGGGACCACTGGTGGTCCGCAAGCTATCCCCTGCTTCGAAGCGTGTATTGAAGACATGAACCAATTTGGAGTGAAGCCTTGTATCGGAGGTTGATTCGTTTTGTGATAATCACGTGATCAGTGACATCCGAAGCTTCGTTTCACACACACCCACGTGACTGCTTCGAAATTTAATTCAAAGCACGATAGCACCATTTAAAACATGTCCCATCTTCCTCTATGCCATGAACAATGCATTGCCCTCTATTCTGTATAGGCGAATCTAGTGTAAAGGGGATACATTTTAGCCTATATTGTCCAGGCAAAACAAATTAAACACCCCAAACCATATATTTTCTAAAAGCATATAACCTCTAGATGAGATATAACACCAGTTAAGACATGTCTTATCTTCCTCCATGCCATGGAGATGGTTAATAATCCTGTATTGCATTTGCTCTGTATTAAAACGCATTGATTTAAATTTATGGCTGAAAAAGGTAGAGCATTGAAATATTTTCAATTTTAACATTTAAAATCCTATTCTTGTTTAATTTGACCATCATTTGATATCAATTTCACCCCTGTAGGCTGAATAGTAATTGAGATATAGCCATTCTAACCTGTTGACAGCCATTTTGGCGGCCATTTTGAAAATGACCCCTTTCCCAAGGTCAGATTTTAGTTTTTTAGATAGATATTAAGATAGATTTAGATATTATATTAAGTATATTGATATAGATACTATATTAAGAAAAGGTTTAGTGTGGCCACAATTTGGCTGTGGCATGGAGGGAGGGGTTATGCATATGTGCTAATATAGCACGCAAACAGTGAGGAAGTAAGACAGTGGTAAAAAGTGGCTAGTGGCAGTATCCAAACATGGAGGGGGTGGAGAGGCAGACAGACTATGCGGAGAAGTCTATCTCTCCTCTTCCCTTAGGTGAAGCATTGAACATGATTGAACTTCCTTGTCTGTCTGTTGTGCAAGGCAGTGAGCGAAGTCTCCAGCTGATCAGGCTCTTCTGCTTTACAATAGTGCTGTGGAGTGGATGACACTCATTGTCCAAGATGTTGATCAGTGTTCAGGGTCCTTTTGTCAGATATTGAAGTGATGCATTCCAGTTCAGCTCCCACTACAGAGCCAGCTTTCCTTACCAGCCTGTCAAGTTGCCCCGCATCCTTCTTCTTTGTGCTTCCTCCCTAGCATACCACTGCATAGAAGAGGACGCTGGCAACAACAGACTGCTAGAACATCCTGAGGAGCTTGCTGCACACATTGAAGGACCGCAGCCTCCTCAGGAAGTACAGCCTGCTCTGCCCTTTCTTGTAGAGTGTGTCCGTGTTGGCTGACCAGTCCAGTTTATTGTCCAGGTGGAGACCCAGATACTTGTAGGTGCTTACCACCTCCACATTGACCCCATCAATGGAGACTGGTAGCAGAGTGGGCTTAGACCTGCGTCAGAAAACTTCTGTATGTGGCATGACTCTGTGTTGTAGCAGAAGTCAGATGTGTACAGGGTGAACAGGACTGGTCAGGTAATCTGTACCAGGTTACCAGGTGAGCATCCACACCCATCTGCAATAGCTTGTCTCCTAGTCTGAGGGGTTGGATGGTGTTAAAAGCACTTGAGAAATCAAGTGATGTCTTGATGTCTTTCACAGTGTTGGAACTTGTCCGAGGCGTAGACTCAAGTTAAAGATGTGCTTCAGTGGCTTCCCCAGTTCAGCAGCACAGGCCTTGAGTAGCCTTGGACACAGTCTGTCAGGCCTTCTTGGGGCGAAGTTTCTTTAGTTGAACTCTTTCTTGATCTGCTGTGATGATGGGGGGTATGGGGAGGGGGAGGGGTGCATCTGGGATCTGTGTGTGATTGCTGTTGACTGAAGTCATTGTCACCTCATTGTTCGTGATCGCTATGTGGGGGAGGGGTGCAATATCCAGTGATGGGGGGGGTACGATAGCCTGTGATGTGGAGGTGAGTGTTGCACTGGTATTGTGGGGGTGCATGGGGGCTGGGGAATGACCACCTCCTTGATGTCCCTGTCAAGGATGCCAGAGTCGTGGACACCTCAACAGGCACAGGCAAGGAGGCGTCAGGCGGGGGCAGGGCGTGAGGTGATGGTGGCTTAGGTCGTTGGGTGTCACCGGGATGCAGAGCTGGAGAGACTGGGAGGCTGGGAGGTGGGGATAGGGCAGGCACGCAAACAAGAGCAATGTCTGAGTCAGCAGAGGGTGGTGGACAGACCACTGCCATTGGAGCTGGAGCAGGGCAGTCAAACCTGTTGTAGAAGTGGTTCAGCTGGTTCGCCCTGTCCAGGTCCCCCTCAACAGAGCTGCTGCTCTTCTTCAGGCCCCTGGAAAAGGCATCATGTAGCATGGAATTGCCCTCTTTGCACAGGAGCAGCTCTTCTGACAACCCTTAACACAACCACATGATATTGCCATGGCCATTGACACAGGCCAGGCAGGCTGTGTAGATGGAATTGAAAATGCTTGGCCCTCATCCAGAGACCATCCAAAATTTCTGATTTTTTACTGCCCAAGCGATTCATCATTATTATAGTGTTCATATTAATAGCGACTTGAAATACAACCCCAAAACAGAAAAGTTGGGACGTTGTGCAAAATGCAAATAAAAACTAAATGTGATAATATACAAGTCTCGTAAACCCATATTTAGCAGCAATAAGGACACAGACAACATATCTAATGTTGAAAATGAAAATGTGGACTATTTCATGGAAAATATATGTTCATTTTGAATTTGATGCCAGCAACATGTTTCAAAAAAGTTGGGACGGGAGCATGTTTATCACTGTACTGCTTCACCTCTTCATTTAACAAAATTCTGTAAATGTTTAGGAACTGAGGAGACTATTTGCTAGAGTTTTGAGAATGAACTCTAGCAAATAGTCATTACTACACGATTTCAGTTGCTCAACAGTATGGGGTATTCTTAGTCATGCGTTCCACTCCATTATGCACCTAATTTGACAAATCTGAACAGCAGACAGGCCATTTTAGCACCTGGACTCTTCCTCTATGGAGAAATACTATTTAAATATGTGCAGAATTCATTTGGCCATTGTTTTCCTGAAATATTCAAGGTCTTCTCTAGAATAGATATTGACTGGATGGCAGTATATGTTGCTCAAAACCTACATCTTTCAGAATTGATTGTGCTTTGCCAAATGTGCAAGATGCCCATGCTGTAGGCACGAATGCTCCTCCACACAGTCATAGATGTTGGGTTTCAAACTGAGCACTAAAACAAGTTGGATAGGTTGGATACATGGATAGGCCCTCTCCTCTTTAGCCCAGATGAGTCCATGATTTCCAAAAACAATGGCAGATGTTGATTGGTCTAACCACAGGACCTTTTTCAACGTTACCTCAGTTCATTTTAAACAAGCTCAGGCCCAGATAAGACGGTGGTATTTTCTGTATTGTGTCTCAATATAATTTCGGTTGTTAGAATTTTGGCTGCAGTTTTTGAATTGAGTATCAAACAGCGCACATAGACAATGGTTATCAGAGGTTGTCCTGAGCCCATACAATGACAGGTGTGGAAACAGGTCTGGTGTTGATGCAGTGCCATCTGAGGTCCAGAAGACCACGACCATCCAATGTGTTTTTCAGCTCCTTCCCTTGTCCTGTAGATGATGGACCCCCCAAATACTTCACAATTTCATCTTAAGAAGCATTAAAATGCCATTGTTTCATCATTTGTGTACACAGGTTTACACAGAATGATGAATACCCGTACATCTTTACTTCTAAGAGACCCTGCTGGGATGCTCTTTTTCATACCCAATCATGTTGCCAGTTACCCTAATTAGTTTTGAAACATTCCTCCTTTTGTTTTCTTTATCACTACACACCTTTTCCAGCATTTTGTTATCCCCGTCCCAACTTTTTTTGAAACATGTTGCTGGTATCAAATTCAAAATTAAAATATATATTTCATGAAAGTCAAATTTTCAATCAATAGTCAACATTTGATATGCTGTCCGTGTCCTTTTGTCAAGTAAATGAGTTTAAGAGATTTGCAGATTATTACATTCTGTTTTTATTCACATTTTACACAACGTCCCAAGTTTTTCTATTTCGGGTTGTAATTGTTTTATAATGAAAACTGAAAAGCACTTAGACTACCATGAAATTTCTCAATATATTATATATTTATATATATCTAAAATATTGCCTTCTAGTGGTGAAATGAAAATCCAAGTAGCCTAGCCTATTTTACATGGGATTTCCAACAATACAGGAAGTAGCGTTAATCGTGCACCACCAGTGACGGACTGGGATTAAAAAACGGCCCTGGCATTTTCACCAACCAGCTGACCCTGCGGGGACCGCGATGCACGCCGTGATGCATGTGCTCGCCACACACAGATATAACTTCACATGCACGGACATAACACGTTTGCAGCCCCATTGGTGATGAACTCTAACTTTAATATGCATAAAGACTGAACCAAGAACATGGATATATCAATGCACAACTCCAAAAAAATGAATGCAATATGAAATATGAAAAAAGCCTAGAATACATGGATTTCTATGTAACGTCACGAAAACATGCGTGCGCAAGAGGCAGAAAGCACCATAGAACAGCATATTCAGCATTTACACCCACTTCTGATGAGACAGGAGTTGACCACACAACCATGATAATTTTAATACTAAGCAATGCACAAAGAATCAAATATATTAAAGAATAACAACTCATTAAGCTTGGATGAATGAATCAAATATTGTTTAATAAAAAATATTGAGTGAGACAACAAGATGTGTGTGTGTGTGTAAATGTGTGTATCTAACTGGAAAAACAAGAACAAAGTGAAGGAAGGAATATTATAAGTGATTAATACATTAAAAAAAATCCTCCACATACATCAGGCATACATTCATCAACAACATTACAACATTCATAATAAAGGTACCTGGCATAAGATAAAAATGAACAGTGTGGAACAAAAAAAATGGGAACAAGCATGAACAAGGAACAAGCATGAATAATATCAACAAACATACGTACAGTGGCCACAACAACGATACTGGCGGTCCAGCAAGATCTGTTGAGACAGGGGCACAAATATATTCTAACAAGCCAGTTCACTCAGGATTGCCTAGAAAATAATTTTTTCTTTGCGTACATCAGACTCACACCTGTGGAGTTCCACTATGCACTATGGCCAGTCACTGTAGGGCAGTTCCTCTCGACAACGCATACTAACATCCTCTTCATCTGTGTCCTGGACACTAAAAAGCAGATAAAGCGAAATAGGGCGACAATAGATTCAACAATGGACACTGCAGGTAACACTATATAAGCCTCCAGCACCAGCCACCATTACCAGCAGCAGCAGCCACCAGCAGCAACAGCCGCCAGCAGTAGCCGCCACCACCAGCCGCCACCACCAGCAGCCGCTACCAGCAACAGCCACCACCAGCAGCAGCCGCCACCAGCAACAGCCGCCACCAGCAGTAGCAGCTACCAGGAGCAGCCGCAACCAACAGCCGCCACCAGCAGTAGCAGCTACCAGCAGCAGCCGCCACCAGCAGCAACAGCCACCATTACCTGAAGCCGCCACCATTACCAGCAGCAGCCGCCATCACCATCCTTCGCCAACACCAGCCAGCTCAAGCAGTCATCGCCTCCAGCAGCAGCCGCCTGCAGCAGCAGTGTTTGGGAAACAAATTAGTCACACTACTGTCTGAGTAATAAACATTTTAAAGCTCATTATGGCTTATGATAATTTTTTTGTGTAAAATAATTTGTATTCCTACATGCAATCCAACAGCCCTTTCAAGGGTGTAATTAAACAAACCTTATTTCTACTAGCATCCGATACACAGTACTCAGCTGACTAGCTAACACCGCCAGGTTCAGCAGATACAACCTAAAAAAAAACGTCCTTAATCAACCTTAATGATCCTAGTAATCTAACATCAATAATTTACTAAATAAAATATGTCAGAGATTCACTACTGAACTTCGTAATTTTTGGTGTAGCGATACCTTCTTCACAGCTCGCAAAATCGAGATAACTAAGTAGCAGGCAATGACTGAAAATCGGTGGTCTACCAAGTTAAGAAAATATATATAAATTGCACTGTGCACATACAAATAAATATAAGCATATGCACCATAAAGGGCCTATTTATATAATATACAGAGTTGACCATTCAAAAGAGGTAGCTATTTAATCAATTTACGCCTGGATATAACGTTAACATTACCTTTACAGAGGGCGAAGTCAAGCTAACAAACTAGCAGGCAATCGGTGGTCTACCAAGATAAAACATATATATAATTACGCTGTGTACATACAAATAAAGATCAGTATATGCATCATAAAGGGCCTCTGATAAAATATAGACAGTTGACAGTTCAAAACAGGTAGATATTTAATCAATTTACCCCTGGATATAACGTTACCTTCACAGAAGGCAAGTCAAGCTAACAAACTAGCAGGCAATCGGTCGTCTACCAAGATAAAACATATATATATATATATATATAATTACGCTGTGTACATACAACAAAAGATCAGTATATGCATCATAAAGGGCCTATGATACAATAAAGACAGTTGACAATTCAAAACAGGTAGCTATTTAATCAACTTACCTCAGAAGTTACTCGACAGTCAGCAATGGAAGTGAATGATGTCCATCGCCATAGAATGAGTAGGGTCCGTCTGCGGCATGGGCGTGTCCGTCATTAAACAGGAACGCCCATTGGGCGTTCCTGGTACTGCAGCATCGACCAATCACGAAGAGCTTCAAGTGACGCTGGGTATGATGTCATTTCTTCTTCCTTTTCCTCAATTTCATCCCGTGTGTGCACCACTGTCTATGGTGTGCACAGAGAAGGTTTCTCGGTATTTTCCATTAATAAGATAATTTCCCCGGTTGCGGTCATTCAATGAGAGATGTCAGTAAGTTGACTATTGTTTGTTTTGACAACATTGGGTAAGTATTTCCATTTACCCTACATCACTAAGCTGTTGTTTGTCATTATCAGAATCTGATAGAATAAGGCAACAAGTGTGGTTCGGTAATCTCATGCTATCTTGTTCATATTTAGCAGCTAGCCAGAAGAGAGCAACGTATAACTTAAAACTGTTTGTAGTTAGATGTTAGATTTTGCTGCGAAGACTTTGCCAAGTATTTTCCTGTGTAGCTGAAATCATAGATAATACTTATATGGACTGAAATGACCAGAGTACATTGTTAATTTGGATGTTCGTGTTCGTTAGCATCGTTGGTAAGAGTTAACGTGCTAGCTAGCATGGCAATGGCACACTATTACATTGGTCGATGTGAAGCTACGTTTTGGTGGCAGGTATAATTGTGGGTAAGTAGTGTTTGTTATTCATCTTTCTGTAATCTCTCTAGCCCTGTAGGACAAGCTGGCGGACCCCTCCCACCCTCTCAAGCAAGCAGTGAAAGGCATCACTTACTATATTAAGTCCTTTGCCATTTAGTTTTATTTGTTGCTCATGAAGATGGTTAAAAAAAAACTCTCTTTCTCTCTAGCCCTGCAGGACAAGCTGGCGTACTCCTCCCATCGTCTCCATCGGCCCAGTTCAGCACCACCTTCCAGACAGCAAGCAGTGAAAGGTATTACATACTGTCTCTGTACTTTGCCATTTTCTAACATGGCTACAAATTAAACAAAAACAAACTTGGCCATTTATTTGTATTTGGTGCTAATGAATATGATATCTAATCTCCCTCCCCTTCTCCCTTCTCTCTCTCTCTCTCTCTCTCTCTCTCTCTCTCTCTCTCTCTCTCTCTCTCTCTCTCTCTCTCTCTTTCTCTCTCTCTCTCTTTAGTCTTACAGGACAAGCTGTCGGACCATTCTCACACTCTCCATCAAGCACATCAAGTGACAGGCCAATCTTCCCCCCCAGAAGTGTTACAACAAATTATTGGAGAAACACTGTGTCTTGATATGTCTATGCTAGGTGTTTTTAACAGAGTATCAAAATCTTGCTGTACTGTCTGTCCACTAGCCACTTTTTACCACTGTCTTACTGCTTCACTGTTTGCATGCTATATTAGCACATATGCATAACCCCTCCCTCAATCCCACAGCCGGATTGTGGCCACACTTATACCTTTACTTAATACGTAATGCTTTATAATCAATACTCGTATAAAGGCTGTAACCCTATTACGTCAACCCATTCTTGCACTGATATAGTTTTTCTATAGTCTTTTTTATATTACCTTGTCTACTCTCTTATATGTCCATATTTATTTTATGCTGGTCTCTAGACTTTATTCTTGCACTGTTGGACTTACTAATTTGCACCATCACCATGACACTCACTCTCACAGAGCACCTTACCTTACTAGGCACAGAGAATCACAGGCTCAGTCCCTGCCTCAGTCATTGCAAGCGCCTCATGCTTAATCACCCCTAAGCACACTATGGATACTGTTTTAGACTTGTTTTAGATTTAGTGTTATTCAGTATAATTTGTATTTTAGTATACCCTTTATCTTCTACTGTCCTTATTGCTTAGTTGTGTTTTTTATATTAGGCCTATATACTTTTATTACTTTTTTTGTTGTTAGTGCATGTTGTGTGTGATGTCTGTATGCTACTGAGACCTTGAATCAATAAAGTATCTATCTATCTATCTATTTATCTATCTATCTAAATCTTTCAAAACATTTGCAAAGCCCTTCCACCCCTCCATTTACATTAATGATGCTTTGGCAGAACAGGTTTTTGGGGTTTCACAGCCTATTTGGCAAATCAGTTATATGCCTATGGGGCTTGTTAGCCTACAGGTGAATAAGCTCCTAGTGTAAGAGTGTTTTTATTATTATTATTATTAATATTTAATTATGTTTTTATTTTTTAATCTTTGCAAGTAACTGTGAATTGGGCACAATGCACTGAAATACATTCATTCAATATGCTTTACTGACCCCTGATGCTATCGGCCAGCTCTCTGGCTCAAAGCATTAAGTGAACTGCTGTTTCTTAATAAATAGCCTGAGTTACAAAAGTACAAAAACAACACTACTGTTCTTACCATGTACAACTGACCATACTGTGAATATATTAAAAGTAAATAGTTTGAGAACAATTATTTTTATTTGTATCTTTATTGAAAACATTTAATGTGGGGGGGAGTGTAGCCTATGGTATCTGGATTAGAACGGTACAAAGTCCCATGCTCTCTCCAGAGATAACTACACAGCCCCAACATTCTCATTAGATTTGGCTACCATGGAGCCTCCCTGAAATTATCATAGTTTAGGCTACTGTAATCAGGAAATGACACCTAAACAAGCATCTCGATGCTAGCTGACGCCTGCTTGTGCTCAGATCCTACACATTAGATCAAATGTAAACTTGTACTGTAGGCTAATAGAACTAACGTTCTGTATTGTCGCTAACGCTAGTTCTACGCTACCTGTCCTAGTTAGGATACAAGGATACAAGGAAGTTTATTGTCACATGCATATAGTTACTGGAAGTAAGAAATGCAGTGAAATTATGTCTGGTGTCAGCCTATTTGTGCATTAATGGGGGGTAAAAAGTGCAGTAGAAGAGGGTTTAGTAGATTAAGTGGCAAGGGCTGCATAAAAAGGTGGGGGAGGATTGGGATTGGGTGGGGGGCACCAACAAGGAGCACCCAAGAGCAACAGGGGCAAGGAAAACTCCCTTACCAAGGAAGAAACCTTGGGCAGATCCACGGCTCAAGGGGCTAACCCAACTGCCAGGGGTCTTGGTGTGTGTGTTGGGGGATGACAGGGGAGATGGGATAGTGTGCTGTGTATGTGGGGAGAGGGCAGTGTGCAATATGTGTGTTGGAGAAGCTTCCTCATGAGACAATGTGCTGTGGGGGGGGGGCAGTGTGCTGTAAGTATGTTGGGGATGTGTGTTGGAGAAGCTTCCTGATGAAATAATGTGCTGTGTATGTAGGGGGGCAGGGACTTACTATTGCAAGCAGAGTACTGTGTGTAATGTATGTGAGTGATGACAGTGAAGATGTGTGTGTGGGCGGGAGGAGTGGAGCAGTGACTGTGTGTGTGTGTGTGTGTAGTGTGTAGGTGGGTAGGTGGGGGCAGTGTGCTGTAAGTATGTAGAGGATGTGTGTTGGAGAAGATCCTGAAGACAATGTGCTGTGTATGTGGGGGGGGACAGTGTGCAGCAAGTATGTAGAGGAGGCTTACTGTAGCAAGCAGTGTGCTGTATGTATGTGAAGTGATGACAGTGATGATGTAAGTGTGTGTGTGTTGGGGGTCAGGGACTTACTATTGCAAGCAGAGTACTGTATGTAATGTATGTGAGTGATGACAGTGAAGATGTGTGTGTGGGCGGGAGTGGAGCAGTGTAGGCGGCAAAAAGCGTACAACGGAGTCCAATGGGAGTGTCGCAACTCTTTCTCTCTATGGCTCTGGGCCGGCCCAAACGGCCCACGAGGGGCCGCGGCCCTTCTGGCATCTGCCGAAATACCAGACCGTCCAGTCCGTCACTGTGCACCACTGCAGAAGAAGACGTTGTGTTTTTGATGTGTTTGTGGACTAAGTTTGTGCACAGTAAAAGTGCAAGGATACAAAGACAGAACCGACTGATATCTTATTCATGGACTGTTTTACAAGATCACCTTTTCGGTAAGTAGTATACATAAAACTATTTGATCAATCAAAACTATTTTATTTGCAGCAGGCTAAGCTAGAACTAGTGCTAGTGTAGAAACATGGATAATTAGCAACAGAAGTTCAAAGTCTTTCAATGTAACGTTACATGATCACAACTTTATTTCATACTGCTTGTACAATCAATATATCGTTTGAAAGCTGTATTCCCGTTGTGTTGGTAGGGCTGTAGATTTCACAACTAAAATGATAGCAGAGATATGAAAGCAGTTATGGATGATGGCATTTGATCGCGACTGCTAGATGCCTGATAGGGAACTGCAAAGAGCTTCAAAAGCGCATTTTTTTGCGGGGGGACATACATACTTTGAACACATCCTACAAGTTTCCAGCAGCTTGTTGACCGGTTGTCCACCCAGGTTGTGATCCTCAGACATCATAGATTTCATTTTTATATGACAACCTTTTACAGCAGCCCATGTCTGATTTAGTAAAACACGGGTGTTTTGCCCCCTGGGTATTCGGTGTTTTATGATTAAGTGTTTGTCCGATAATGTCAAGGAGCAAGCAAACTGTATGTTACACTTGAGTTAACGTTATATATCATATACTACTCAGTTCGCAACTTTCTTCTCACTAAGTTACATTCCTTTGCGATCAAAGCCATCGTGTCAAAAACATTACGAAAAGCGTGTATTACTACATTCTATTATTTTTTGCGAAACAATGGCACTAGTCATCGCACGATCTTGTTCAACGAGTTCCTCTCCATGTATTTCCAGGCGCCATAAGAAATCAATGTACCCACGCTGCATTCCAGCATGCCTGATCGCCACAGAGTAGAATCTAATCTATTGACATCACACAAACCAAGTTCGACTGGTCTTTCTGGTTGGCAGAAGTTCTGATGTCAAAATGTTGTCTCTGTGTTAGTAGTAGCAGAGCCATAGAGAGAAAGAGTTGCGACACTCCCATTGGACTCCGTTGTACGCTTTTTGCCGCCTACTTCCGGGGTATGCAGCCTCGCGTAGTTCCAAAAAGCCATTCTATGCAATATCATCCGGCTGCGGACACAAATAGGCGTTCCCGTGCTGGTGACCAAAACGCCCCCTTCTTCGTCACTATCAACAACATCCGACTCCCTTTGCCTACTTATTCGCCTCCTGAATGCGACGGTCGACATCTGGGTTATAGCATTCGCTAGATAGTTAACCTTTCTAAAGAAGTTGTTTTAGAATAACACTTAGAACACAAAGAGTAGTAGAACTAGGACAGGTAGCGTAGAACTAGCGTTAGCGACAATACAGAACGTTAGTTCTATTAGCCTACAGTACAAGTTTACATTTGATCTACGTGTAGGATCTGAGCACAAGCAGACGTCAGCTAGCATCGAGATGCTTGTTTAGGTGTCATTTCCTGATTACAGTAGCCTAAACTATAATAATTTCAGGGAGGCTCCATGGTAGCCAAATCTAATGAGAATGTTGGGGCTGTGTAGTTATCTCTGGAGAGAGCGTGGGACTTTGTACCGTTCTAATCCAGATACCATAGGCTACACTCCCCCCCACATTAAATGTTTTCAATAAAGATACAAATAAAAATAATTGTTCTCAAACTATTTACTTTTAATATATTCACAGTATGGTCAGTTGTACATGGTAAGAACAGTAGTGTTGTTTTTGTACTTTTGAACAGGCAAGAACAGTATTGAAAAAACTCAGGCTATTTATTAAGAAACAGCAGTTCACTTAATGCTTTGAGCCAGAGAGCTGGCCGATAGCATCAGGGGTCAGTAAAGCATATTGAATGAATGTATTTCAGTGCATTGTGCCCAATTCACAGTTACTTGCAAAGATTAAAAAATAAAAACATAATTAAATATTAATAATAATAATAATAAAAAACACTCTTACACTAGGAGCTTATTCACCTGTAGGCTAACAAGCCCCATAGGCATATAACTGATTTGCCAAATAGGCTGTGAAACCCCAAAAACCTGTTCTGCCAAAGCATCATTAATGTAAATGGAGGGGTGGAAGGGCTTTGCAAGTGTTTTGAAAGATTTAGATAGATAGATAAATAGACAAACAGACATCACACACAACATGCACTAACAACAAAAAAAGTAATAAAAGTATATAGGCCTAATATAAAAAACACAACTAAGCAATAAGGACAGTAGAAGATAAAGGGTATACTAAAATACAAATTATACTGAATAACACTAAATCTAAAACAAGTCTAAAACAGTATCCATAGTGTGCTTAGGGGTGATTAAGCATGAGGCGCTTGCAATGACTGAGGCAGGGACTGAGCCTGTGATTCTCTGTGCCTAGTAAGGTAAGGTGCTCTGTGAGAGTGAGTGTCATGGTGATGGTGCAAATTAGTAAGTCCAACAGTGCAAGAATAAAGTCTAGAGACCAGCATAAAATAAATATGGACATATAAGAGAGTAGACAAGGTAATATAAAAAAGACTATAGAAAAACTATATCAGTGCAAGAATGGGTTGACGTAATAGGGTTACAGCCTTTATACGAGTATTGATTATAAAGCATTACGTATTAAGTAAAGGTATAAGTGTGGCCACAATCCGGCTGTGGGATTGAGGGAGGGGTTATGCATATGTGCTAATATAGCATGCAAACAGTGAAGCAGTAAGACAGTGGTAAAAAGTGGCTAGTGGACAGACAGTACAGCAAGATTTTGATACTCTGTTAAAAACACCTAGCATAGACATATCAAGACACAGTGTTTCTCCAATAATTTGTTGTAACACTTCTGGGGGGAAGATTGGCCTGTCACTTGATGTGCTTGATGGAGAGTGTGAGAATGGTCCGACAGCTTGTCCTGTAAGACTAAAGAGAGAGAGAGAGAAAGAGAGAGAGAGAGAGAGAGAGAGAGAGAGAGAAGGGGAGAAGGGGAGGGAGATTAGATATCATATTCATTAGCACCAAATACAAATAAATGGCCAAGTTTGTTTTTGTTTAATTTGTAGCCATGTTAGAAAATGGCAAAGTACAGAGACAGTATGTAATACCTTTCACTGCTTGCTGTCTGGAAGGTGGTGCTGAACTGGGCCGATGGAGACGATGGGAGGAGTACGCCAGCTTGTCCTGCAGGGCTAGAGAGAAAGAGAGGTTTTTTTTTAACCATCTTCATGAGCAACAAATAAAACTAAATGGCAAAGGACTTAATATAGTAAGTGATGCCTTTCACTGCTTGCTTGAGAGGGTGGGAGGGGTCCGCCAGCTTGTCCTACAGGGCTAGAGAGATTACAGAAAGATGAATAACAAACACTACTTACCCACAATTATACCTGCCACCAAAACGTAGCTTCACATCGACCAATGTAATAGTGTGCCATTGCCATGCTAGCTAGCACGTTAACTCTTACCAACGATGCTACTTGAACCACGAACATCCAAATTAACAATGTACTCTGGTCATTTCAGTCCATATAAGTATTATCTATGATTTCAGCTACACAGGAAAATACTTGGCAAAGTCTTAGCAAAATCTAACATCTAACTACAAACAGTTTTAAGTTATCGTTGCTCTCTTCTGGCTAGCTGCTAAATATGAACAAGATAGCATGAGATTACCGAACCACACTTGTTGCCTTATTCTATCAGATTCTGATACGACGAAACAACAGCTTAGTGATGTAGGGTAAATGGAAATACTTACCCAATGTTGTCAAAACAAACAATAGTCAACTTACTGACATCTCTCATTGAATGACCGCAACCGGGAAATTATCTTATTAATGGAAAATACCGAAACCTTCTCTGTGCACACCATAGACAGTGGTGCACACACGGGATGAAATTGAGGAAAAGGAAGAAGAAATGACATCATACCCAGCGTCACTTGAAGCTCTTCGCATTGATTGGTCGATGCTGCAGTACCAGGGCGCCCAATGGGCGTTCCTGTTTAATGACGGACATGCCCATGCCGCAGACGGACCCTACTCATTCTATGGCGATGGACATCATTCACTTCCATTGCTGACTGTCGAGTAACTTCTGAGGTAAGTTGATTAAATAGCTACCTGTTTTGAATTGTCAACTGTCTTTATTGTATCATAGGCCCTTTATGATGCATATACTGATCTTTTGTTGTATGTACACAGCGTAATTATATATATATATATATATGTTTTATCTTGGTAGACGACCGATTGCCTGCTAGTTTGTTAGCTTGACTTGCCTTCTGTGAAGGTAACGTTATATCCAGGGGTAAATTGATTAAATATCTACCTGTTTTGAACTGTCAACTGTCTATATTTTATCAGAGGCCCTTTATGATGCATATACTGATCTTTATTTGTATGTACACAGCGTAATTATATATATGTTTTATCTTGGTAGACCACCGATTGCCTGCTAGTTTGTTAGCTTGACTTCGCCCTCTGTAAAGGTAATGTTAACGTTATATCCAGGCTTAAATTGATTAAATAGCTACCTCTTTTGAATGGTCAACTCTGTGTATATTATATAAATAGGCCCTTTATGGTGCATATGCTTATATTTATTTGTATGTGCACAGTGCAATTTATATATATTTTCTTAACTTGGTAGACCACCGATTTTCAGTCATTGCCTGCTACTTAGTTATCTCGATTTTGCGAGCTGTGAAGAAGGTATCGCTACACCAAAATTTACGGGTTCAGTAGTGAATCTCTGACATATTTTATTTAGTAAATTATTGATGTTAGATTACTAGGATCATTAAGGTTGATTAAGGACGTTTTTTTTTAGGTTGTATCTGCTGAACCTGGCGGTGTTAGCTAGTCAGCTGAGTACTGTGTATCGGATGCTAGTAGAAATAAGGTTTGTTTAATTACACCCTTGAAAGGGCTGTTGGATTGCATGTAGGAATACAAATTATTTTACACAAAAAAATTATCATAAGCCATAATGAGCTTTAAAATGTTTATTACTCAGACAGTAGTGTGACTAATTTGTTTCCCAAACACTGCTGCTGCAGGCGGCTGCTGCTGGAGGCTTACGACCGCGATGACTGCTTGAGCTGGCTGGTGTTGGCGAAGGATGGTGATGGCTGGTGGCGGCTGCTGCTGGTAATGGTGGCCGCGGCTCCTGGTAGCTTACCGCAGGTAATGGTGGCTGTTGCTGCTGGTGGTGGCGGCTGCTGCTGGTAGCTGCTACTGCTGGTGGCGGCTGTTGGTTCGCGGCTGCTCCTGGTAGCTGCTACTGCTGGTGGCGACTGTTGCTGGTGGCGGCTGCTGCTGGTGGTGGCTGTTGCTGGTAGCGACTGCTGGTGGTGGTGGCGGCTACTACTGCTGTTGCTGCTGGTGGCTGCTGCTGCTGGTAATGGTGGCTGGTGCTGGAGGCTTATATAGTGTTACCTGCAGTGTCCATTGTTGAATCTATTGTTGCCCTATTTCGCTTTATCTGCTTTTTAGTGTCCAGGACACAGATGAAGAGGATGTTAGTATGCGTTGTCGAGAGGAACTGCCCTACAGTGACTGGCCATAGTGCATAGTGGAACTCCACAGGTGTGAGTCTGATGTATGCAAGAGAAAGTATTTTCTAGGCAATCCTGAGTGAACTGGCTTGTTAGAATATATTTGTGCCCCTGTCTCAACAGATCTTGCTGGACCGCCAGTATCGTTGTTGTGGCCACTGTACGTATGTTTGTTGATATTATTCATGCTTGTTCCTTGTTCACGCTTGTTCCCATTTTTTTTGTTCCACACTGTTCATTTTTATCTTATGCCAGGTACCTTTATTATGAATGTTGTAATGTTGTTGATGAATGTATGCCTGATGTATGTGGAGGATTTTTTTTAATGTATTAATCACTTATAATATTCCTCCCTGTTCCTTCACTTTGTTCTTGTTTTTCCAGTTAGATACACACATTTACACACACACACACATCTTGTTGTCTCACTCAATATTTTTTATTAAACAATATTTGATTCATTCATCCAAGCTTAATGAGTTGTTATTCTTTAATATATTTGATTCTTTGTGCATGGCTTAGTATTAAAATTATCATGGTTGTGTGGTCAACTCCTGCCTCATCAGAAGAAGTGGGTGTAAATGCTGAATGGACTGTTCTTTCTCAAAAAAGCAAAAAGGTACAACAGAGTCCAATGGGAGTGTCGCCTGTCACTGTTCTCTATCACTCTCTCTGCAGCCAACCTTACTCTTACTCTGTGCATTAACCCAGAGCCGTAGAGAAAATCTTAATAGCTCTACACTTACCTATAGACCCAAACATATAAGCATAATGCTTTTGATAATATGTGAATGGCTTAATCTTAAAATTATATTCTTAGTCTTAACATGATCATGTTTCACGTTGTGGTCGGGGGGTGACCACTTATCAGAAGTGAGCTAGCTGCTAGGCGAATGCTGAATGGACCACGGCAGACGCTACCACGAAGGTAAGCTAATGGCTGAATCGGAATTTATAAGCAAAATAACGGTAATCAATAATACAGCCCAGTTGCGATAAAATGAAAATCATGAGACATCGGTCATCACATGAATGATATGGAAAAGAAAACTTAAGTTAGAGCCGTTCTAGCCTGTACTTCTGTCCATGCGAACATGAACATAAGCTTTTCCCTCAAAATGTAAAAGCGTATCTAAGTAATATACAGCTTTTTTCGTTGTCACCCTGCCTCTCAAAATGCAAAACTGACATTAACAAATATGTAATCATGCAATAACAGCTGGAAAAGTAGTAGGGTGTATGTTTATATATATATATTTACCGTTAAATAACGCAATCGCTGCTGTCTGTCCCATAGAAGAACATGACAGCCAGCATATGTTTTGGAACTATAGCGGTTTACACGAACCACGTGACTGCACTGCAGTGACATCAAAGAGTGTCGCAACTCTTTCTCTCTATGGCTCTGAGTAGTAGTAGAACGTTTGCGCGCGCATTTTGGCAACAGAAGTATGGAGGAGATACACAGCTTGTCAAGCTATGGAAGGGGATTATCAGCTAAAGATCAAGGATACAAGGACGTTTATTGTCACATGCATATAGTTACTGGAAGTAAGAAATGCAGTGAAATTATGTCTGGTGTCAGCCGATTTGTGCAAAGTTGGGGGGGGGGGGTAAAAAGTGCAGTAGAAGAGGGGTTTAGTAGATTAAGTGGCAAGGGCTGCATAAGAAAGGTGGGGGAGGATTGGAATGGGGGGCACCAACAAAGGAGCACCAAAAGGCAACAGGGCAAGGAAAACTCCCTTACCAAGGAAGAAACCTTGGGCAGATCCACGGCTCAAGGGGCTAACCCAACACCAGGGGTCTTGGTGTGTGTGTTGGGGGGATGACAGGGGAGATGGGATAGTGTGCTGTGTTTGTGGGGAGAGGGCAGTGTGCAATATGTGTGTTGGAGAAGCTTCCTCATGAGACAATGTGCTGTGTATTTGGGGGGGGGAGAGTAAGTGCTGTCAGTATGTTGGGGATGTGTGTTGGAGAAGCTTCCTGATGAAATAATGTGCTGTGTATGTAGGGGAGAGGGCGGGGGGGCAGTGTACTGCAAGTATGGTGAAGGGACTTACTATTGCAAGCAGAGTACTGTATGTATGATGTATGTGAGTGATGAAGATGTGTGTGTGGGCGGGAGGGGAGTGTACCAGTGACTGTTAACGTGTCAAAAACATTACGAAAAGCGTTTAATACTACATTCTATTATTTTTTGCGAAACAATGGCACTGTAGTCATCGCACGATCTTGTTCAACGAGTTCCTCTCCATGTATTTCCAGGCGCCATAAGAAATCAATGTACCCACGCTGCATTCCAGCATGCCTGATCGCCACAGAGTAGAATCTAATCTGATGACATCACACAAACCAAGTTCGACTGGTCTTTCTGGTTGGCAGAAGTTCTGATGTCAAAATGTTGTCTCTGTGTTAGTAGATTAGCATCAATAGACCCGTTTTCTGTTTGTACACAATGATGACGTAGAACGTTTGCGCGCGCATTTTGGCAACAGAAGTATGGAGGAGATACACAGCTTGTCAAGCTATGCAAGGGGATTATCAGCTAAAGATCGCGAATGTTACTTTAACAAGTTAACTTTAACAAATGGTGTCCGACTTACAGATCCGTCTTCTATTAATACATGGGTTGAAGATGTTAGAAAGTGGCCAAATATACAGTGGCCGGATATATATACCTATTTAATTGAGAAACCAAGTGTGTACACCAGAGAGAAATTACGAGCCTATAAGTCACTGGATGCTTATGAATACGTTGTCTGTGGACATGTACAGGATGTCAAATACCATGACATAGACTCAGAGTTTTGTGTTTTAAGAGCAGAAGTTCTCCCTAGTCAACGACAAGGACACAAGACAATGATGTACGATGCTTGGGTTATAATCAACAAACGAGAAACCTACGTCCTCACAGCTAATTGCACCTGTATGGCAGGGTAAGTAGTATTATTATTTGGTGTTGTAGACTTTTAGATAACAGTTCAGAGGTGCGTTTCCCAAAAAACATAGATGAACTAGCCTATATTAACAAACTTAAGTCAGCAACGTTGTTGGTTAATGCAATTTCCAACTAAGTTGCTAACAGGTAGCATAACATAGCATATAAGTTGCTGTTGCTATGGTTTTGGGAAAGCATCGAGAGCTCTTTGATCTAGTTGTTATGCAAAGATGAAATAACCAGGTGATACCAAGATCCACGAAGCTGGTTAGGTGCAGGTAGATTGCAGGAACATGTTTTAAATAGCAAAAATAAGATAGCTCTAAGACACTGTTGACGTTTTAATTTTCGATTTAACGACTCGAGTAAACGCCAACAGTTGCGTAGAGCTATCTTATTTTTGCTATGAACAACCAGGGTTTGAAACTAACATTTTCATGAACACAGACAACAGGGTTCAACATGTCAGCAACCAATATCATTCAGTTATAACCTGATTACGTTTAGGATACTTACCGGTAGTCATATGTCTAGTAAGTTAGATGTTTATAACCATCTAGTAAGTTAGATGTGTACCTACCTCATAGCCAGAGTTGAGATCTGTTTGAGTGTTACTTTCAAGCCCTGGTCATAACATTATGGATCAGAATGTATGTTTATTAGCCTACTGTATGTTTTTGTGAAATTTCAGGCTTGGGTCATGCTGCAGCCATGCAGCTGCAATATTATTCAAAGTTGAGTTATATGGTAGGATGGGAAGGACAGAGAGAAAGAAGGTTGGTTACTTCTGGAGTGTGCATGTGGAAAGATGTCAGCAGGAAAGAAGTCACACCGGCTCCATTGAGGGATATCTGCTTCCAGAAACCAAAAAGGCTAGGCAGGCAACTTTCAGCAGCTTCAACATCTACTAGGAAGAATAGTATCACACCCAGAGGAATGTAGTGTATAATAGTTGACAGAGCCTAGATAAGTTTCCTTTTGCCATTGTGCGTTTAATTAATTCTCGGATTTCTTTTCAGTGTTTTGACACAATAATAGCCTGAGAAAGGTGTTGATAATGCAAAATGAACAGGCTGACAGACCAACATGGCTGATTTTTTTCATTAACACACTCAGTTTGAATAGTTTCACTATTATGTTAGTTTGAATGTCTTCAGATTACTGATTCTAGAAATTAGATTGTTATCTACATCTTAACTGGTCTGGTTTTTAGAAATATTTTTATGAAGCACACTGATTGTGTCTTTTTTGTTGCTCTATTGTCAGTGTTGACAGATGATGACATTCGGGAACTGCTTGGGATGTGGACCCAGGTGCTGCAGTGCTGACAAGCCTTGAAAACAGTGACACGGACACAGCATCATCTGACACTGATTCAGAGGAACATCCAGACTTACCTGAGCCCTTGACAGCTTTATGGGATGCAACACTAAGGGAGCTCTCACCACAGGACATGCAGGTGAAATGTGAAGATACATTTCTTAAACTAAAAACTACACTACAACCTCAGCAATGTGAGAAACTGGAATTTGTGACACGGCAACAGTCAAAGTCAAATGAGTGGCACACCTATAGGGCTGGTCGGATCACAAGCACCAAACTTCACCATGCAACCACAACTGACAAGATAAGCAAAACATACCTAAATGATATAATGCAGTACAACAAAACAGAGTTAAATGTCCCATCTGTGCTCTGGGGTCAAAACATGGAGGAAACAGCAAGACAAGCCTACACTGCATTTATGTCCCAAAGCCATCCAGATTTCAGCATCAGCTCATGTGGCTTAGTAGTACAACCTTCTGAGCCACACCTTGGATCATCGCCAGATGGGATTGTAAGATGTTCCTGCTGTGGCAAAGGGGTGGTAGAGATAAAGTGTCCCTAAAAATATAGGAATAGCCTTCAAGGATGTACAGAAGACAAGCAGTTTTGTCTGGACAAGTCATTTTCGTTGAAACATTCCCACACATACTATTATCAAACTCAACTTCACATCTTTGTCTGTGATGTAAGCTATTGTGACTTTGTGTTGTGGACGAAGGAGAAGTTCATTGTGCAACGCATCATAAGAAATGAAGAGTTTCTCCAGGAGGCTTTGCCAAAAGCACATGACTTCTTTATCTCAAATGTGTTGCCTGAATTACTAACAAGAAGACATGATCCTGTCTTGGTGTCACAGAGAGCCTGTGAATACTGTGAAAGACCAGATTTTGGTAAAATGATAATCTGTGCAAAATGCAACAACCACATTCACTACAGTTGTGCACAAATAAAAAGGAAGCGAGCAACATGGTTGTGTAGGAAATGTGTGAGGGTAGAGGCTTGAATGCCTTCATGTACGAGTGGGCAATATGATGTATTGTGATAAAAGACCATATATGGTGTTAGATGTTGGTTATGGAATGTTTTTCTTTTGTTTTTGAAGTTAGATAAAAGTTAAATGATGTACTGACTATCTACAGTAATAACTATTCCAGATCATATATATAGATTAAAGATCCCATTGTGTAAATGTTTGTGTTATTGACTGCTGTGTCTATGCACTTCAGTGCAACAAGATATTTAAAAGTTGTACTCTTTAATTCAATGTATGTATCAATAGATATAATTTAGACCTAAAATTATTATTGTTTACAACATACAAAACCAGTTTGATTATAATATATTGTACATACTCCTACTATCCATGTTGTTATTGTTTAATGAAATGAAAATGGAATGAAACTCATTAGTAACAACATTACAAATAAAAAAGTTAAACTACACTCGGAATTGTTGAGATAATCTGGGTGGAGGGGAAGGACCATTACACACACCAGTATCAGCCAATGTGGGGAGGTTTATTAAAATTCATTAAGTAACAGAGAAGAACTGTAACAGTAAGCCTAAATACATGTTTTACAAAAAGTAAAATCCCTTTACATGTCATACATGTTTATGTGTAACTCATTTGGGAACAACACTCTTACAGAGGTTTGTGAGGGCACCACATACAATAACAACATCATCTAGTATGTTAACCTGCGACACTGGAATAACTGTCTGCAAAATCTTAAAGTTTTTCCACCGACCAATTACTCTTTCTACATGGATCCTTACACGGGAAAGTTGTCTAGCTGTGTCCACTTCCTGTGCAGAAAGCTGCTTCTTTCCTTTTTGTGAAATGAGGGATACGTGAGGGTTGCACCATAGGCCGCAAGCTCGTCTCTGATGAGAAATCCTCTGTCAGCTAAAACCTCATCCCTAGGATCCAAAAGTTTTAGGAAACCTGACTCATTAGTGATCTGCTTGTCTGAGACCCTTCCTCCCCACCCAGGAGACAGAAATGAAATTGCACCAGCTGGACTGATGGCGATCAAATATTTAATGGTGTTGTTGTGTTTATAGTTTGACCATGTCTGGGCCCTGGCAGTCAGGCTACTAGGTCTAGCTATGAAAATTTCGGTGCAATCTATTATGCACCTGCATCTTTTAAAGTTGCGCTTGAATATTTTTGGCATATTTTTCAGTATTGCACCCTTACTTGGCCATTTAATGACTGGCTTGAGGATGAAGGCCATAGCAGGGACCCAGCTCCGCAAAATATTTGATATGGTGGTTTTTGATACCTGAAATCTATAAGCCAAGTCAGTATTGCATAGGCCCAACCTTAATATAATCAATAGGTGGTCCTCTACTGTAAGTTTGTTGTGAATTCTCTCTACGCTGCCCATTATTTTGGTAATCAGCCACTCAAAGACCACAGAGGTCAGTCCTGTGAGAAAAAGCAATTGTGTAATGTTGCATTTAACAGTGGTGTAGGAGAATGTAGATTTGTGTAGATCCTCTTTCAGCTTTACATTTTCTGCTCGTAGTGTCTCCAATTCCTGTCGCAGGTTGACATAGTCCTCCTGAAGTTGACAGTATTTCAGGTTCAGATCATCATATTCTCTTGGAACTGGGATGTCCTCTTCAGCTTTAATATAGAAAAATGAAAAATTAACATGTGCGGTAACCAATGAAAACAAGTTCACAATCCAGGGTATTTCACAGTTCCACACAATGAATTTTCCAAACATGACAGAAAAGAAGATACATTATTGATTTTCATCAGAGACGAGCTTGCGGCCTATGGTGCAACCCTCATTATCCCTCATTTCAAAAAAGGAAAGAAGCAGCTTTCTGCACAGGAAGTGGACAGAACTAGACAACTTTCTCGTGTGAGGATCCATGTAGAAAGAGTAATTGGTCGGTGGAAAAAAGAAGATACATTATTGATCCCAGGGAGAGATTTCTCCTCTGCATTTAACCCATCCAGGGGACAGTGGGCCTTGCAGGAGCACGCGCACGCTCACACACACACACACACACACACACAACGAGCAAACTGACTCTTTCAGTGAGGGTGGGAACTGTGACAATCAATCAGTTAATTGTAAGATGATAATTAATATATTCATACCAGGACAATGATCCATGCTGCATTCTTGTTCTGGAGGTTCTGGAGTTTCAGAAGGAGCACGTTGGTTTGCTGCTGTACTAGGTCCGTCTTCTCTCCTCCTTTTCCTATGGTACCTACAGTAACAGCAGAAATATACAGGTAGACTCAGCCACATGTCTCAAAACAGCAGCTGTAAGCTTATTAAAAACAAAATGCAGCACCTAAACGAGGTGGAGCAGCAAAGCTAGATCTAACGTTACGTGTCAAATGTTTTCGCTAATCCAGAAGTCGCCAAATCAATCGGTGAATGCACCATGAACAAAGCAAAAGATTGGAAGATTATCTAGCGTTTCTACTTTGGACACATCAGTTAACTGAAGGGAATTCGAGGTTAAGTCACAGGGTTGACAGGTATGGCTTAGGGGAAAACAAACAATACAAAAAACGGCCGAGGAGGGCAACTCTAATCCTACCTGTCCATCTTTGCACCTGGGTTCTGGCTTTGTTTTGTGTATGTAAACACAGATGGCACAAAATCAGGACTACTAGAGTCCAATGACATCTCGCCTGCAAAAATAAAACACAAACACGTCTGTTTAGCTAGCAAGCTATCAAACTTTTAAGCTGCATAGCAAGCTAGCAGCTACTACTAGCTAAATCTAACTCCAGTCTATCCAATTTAAGCTGCATTTTATTATTATTCTACATCATACAATCATAAATGTAAACAAGGCTTTCCTGTAATATTAAAGAGTAGCCTATCTAGATAGATAACCTTACCTGATATAAAGTGGGCCGCGAACACAAGCATTTTTGATGATGTCCTCATTCCAGTCCACACGCTTAATAGTTTGCAGCCACAGACGCATTCCGGTTGCTCTGAAATGGTCGTGGTCCTGTCGGAATCCTATAAAACTTAAGTCCACTGGTTGAATAGCGGTTAGTACAACCGCATTACGCAACAACCTGACATGTTGATGCCTTATACAGTTTGTGAATACCTACTAACTGGTTGCTACCTCCTCTTCCTCAATCAGAACTGCTGGAAAATAACACGACTTCTGTTGCCAAAATGCGCGCGCAAATATTTGCTGACGTCGGATGTAAATGGGTCTATAGTGCAGCAGCCTGCTCAGGCCTCAGTTTTTTCATGTTTAGCCTCTTGTCAGACGCTAACAATGAACATTATCATCAAAATAAACAATTTCACATAGTCATAAAGCCTAGGCTACATTAAAATAGCCCTAATAATAATTGACTAATTAATTTGAACAGAAACCGTCAGAGTAAGGACAAGGTGACATTGTAAGGAGAACTAATTAATTAGATAAGGTAAGCTTTTTTTTTTTGTAATTTCAATTTTCAAGTTGGATCACATACATAACCAAAGTTGTTCTTGGTCACAATGTACGTATACAGTAAAGGAGAAAAACAAAACAAAAAAGCAAAATAACTTACAAAACGATATAGAGTAATAAACCAGGGAGTCCATTTAGACAAAAGTTCTGTTTACTTCAAATAGGCCTAATTATAAGCTACCATTTAAATTATTAGATTTGCACCAAATGGGGGAACAGCTGCCCCCAGTGTATCAGAACCCACACTACACAAAATCAGGCCTTTGATCGGCCTACATAGGAAAGCCACAACAACCAGTTTTCATGAAATGTGTGTTTGGCCTCGCAAGGTTTCCATGTTATATTATAAACCACATCGATCCATTCATTCACTGTTGGAGGGTGGTTTTGAAGCCATTTTCTTGTTAAAGGGGTGGTTCAGGATTTTGGACATAGGACCTCATTTTCAAGTTAGCAACTGTGATATTTATCAGTGGAGACCGCTTTCAACACGTTTCATCCAGTCCTTTTAATTGCAGAGTTTGCAGGTGCTAGGCTAGCGCAAGTCATCGGTATGTGTTAGCCCTAAAAACAGTCTTACCACCCCTTTAAAGCCTTTTTCGCTGCCACTAATAGTATTCTCAACAAATACTCAACTCCTCTTGTACAGTGAAGCTCCTCAAAATCACCAAGATACATTGCTTTAAAATCATAGTTGATTCTTAGTCCAAGTGCTGATTCTAAGCCATCATGAACTTTGGTCCAAAATGGAGCCACAGAGGGACAATCCCAAAAGATGTGGAAGTGATCTGCCACAACGCATCCACAAGATCTCCAACAGTCAGTTTGATCAGAGTATTTGACCTTTTGAGCAGGAGTACAAAAAAACGTACCATATATTTCCAGACTCTCCAAGAGGGTGAATTTGTAGTCGTCCACTGCTCTCTGCAAATTCCCTCCCATTCCTCCTGTGTTATTGTTAAATTACCCTCTTTTTCCCTAACCTGGCAATAGCCAGATGAATTTCGCTCCGCCTAGCTCCACTCATCCATCTGGAACCGATCCATTGAAGTGTTGCTTCAGAAGGCTGGGCCTAATCAAAAAATGCTTGCATATGATTGAATAAGCCACTTGTCCGTCATCTATTGACGTGCTACTTCAACCACTCACGCCGAAGCCAACCCGTGGCGCGCTAATAACAGACTCACAGTCGCTTCTACGCTATGTCACATCTATGAAACTCCCACCCTGCGTCCTGATTGGCTAAACCATAAAGTTAGTTGGAGAAATCACTCTCAATGGAAGAGGTCCCAGATGGATGTGAGTGTGATTCATCTGGCTAGGGTCAGGTTACTTTTTCCCCATCTGGCTTTAATTGACAATGTATGATCACCTGATAAGGCCTGAAGAGTTACACACAATTGAGATCATTTTTTGGTATGCTACATCTTCGTAGGCCTTTTGAAAAATGTCAATGAGGTCTCTGCCCACCATCATATCTTCTTTTGAAAATGTCTTGGAAATAAAGTCCCTGATCTGTAAATATCTAAAATGATAGTCTATACATTGTTAAATTGTGTTACCTACATCCGAAAACGAGCACACTTTGAAATAGTCAAATTTTCCTCAGGCAGTAATTTGCCTAGTTGCTTATCTATGCATGCTGCTTTGTTTAGGCCTAGGCTACTATCAGAGATGGTGTTGCGGAGGTGGTGTATTCCGATGTTTCACTGAGCAACCCCTCTCACGCACGCACACACACTTAAGGTAACAAAAAGTGTAAATTAAGTATAGCCTATCGTAGCAGCATTTTTTCCTCTACAGTTTGCAATAGGAAAGTAGAATAGGCTACAGTGCAAGTTGACCGATACCATTCAGGGAATAGGCATTTAAAAGAGAGACAGATTATGGAGTGATATGACTCAGAAATGGCATCGGGCAATGGCAGTGCGAGATGAGAACGTAAGAGTTAAACTTCTACAAGCTCAATAACATCCACTTCGGGAAAAAGAAGGTAAGATAGTCGGAAAACTTAGATGTGTAAGGCAAGCAAGCAAGTTTGATGGTTGTTACTAAAAATGTGAGCATGCACGTTGCACTGTTGTGCGGTGGACTTTCGGAATGAATAGAGTCGGCGTTTCTTTACATTACATTACATTACACTCTTAAAAATGCTGGGTTGGAAACAACCCAAATTGGGTTATTCCTAGCCCAGGTACCTGGGTCACTATTGGACCGACCTCATGTTGGGTTAAAATAACATAATCCATTGGGTTGGTGACTTTAACTCTAAATTGGGTTACTTTTATCAAACCAACTATGGGTCATTCTTACTAACATGATGGGTCAAAATAACCCAGAAAAATGGATATGACCTACCAGTCCATTACTGGTTCATATTTACCTCTCTGTTGGGTTATATATTTGACCCACTATTGGGTGTTCTGTTTTTTTGCTTATGGATTTCCAAAAACATATTTCTTTACTTTATTTTACTTATGTACATCAAGGTGAAATAGGGCTGAAAAAATCAGCTGAAATAGACATAGGAGAATACATTATATTAATTTTTATATTTTTTATTGATTGCCACAAATGGGCTACAGTACAAAAGTAAAAAACACTGTTTCATTTCATTCAAACATTGTTTCATTTCATTTTGAACAACAATTTTACTAAAATCTAAAAAACATTTTACAAAAAAAAAAAAAAAAAAAACAATTAACTAGCAATGCTCATAATACAGTAGTGCAGTGACAACAGTGGAGAGAACTTGTCCAAAATACCTGTGCATCCTGCAGGAGCTGATCTGGGAAATCTTTGACCTGTGGAAAACAGAAAAAATATAGGTGTTAACAAAAATACAATGGATGAAATGAGTCTTGTCCGAAACAGGCAGCCAGCTACTCTAGTGACTACCCTCTCTCAGCCTCTAGCCTACCATAACACAGAGTAAAAAGTATAGACACATGAAACACATCATACACTAAAATATGTCTTACTTTGAGGGATCCTGTGTGGAAGGTCTGGACGGGACAGATGGGACACTTGAAACACAAAGATTAAAAAGGTTAAGACAAAGATTAATGATTATTTTAGGTAATCAGTGTCAGATCATATCGGATTCAGTCAGAATGACGTATGAATGAGGGCAGCCTTTTTGGACTCTGCACAGCCTAGCCTATGAGAGAGAGAGAGAGACTTTTCTTCCTACCCAAAATTAAAACTGAAACAGGCAGCCAGCTACTCTTGTGACTACCAAGTGGAATCTCTATCAGCCTAGTAGTAGAAACATTGTCTTTAATATAAAGATACCTGCTAGCTAGCCACCATGCTCTCGGGTCAAACTAACTTGACTGTATGTAGTTTTAGACTAAGACAGCTAGTTTGATTGCAGGAGAACAGACTAGACTGTACAGGTAATGTAACCGAAATGAGTGTCTGTGAGTGACACAGCTTTAATTGCTTACAAAGTTGCTTTACAGACTCTGTTCTGTGTCTGCGTGTTAATTAATTCACATTCAGGAGAGCTCATCACTGGGTGTCTCTTGTTGCCAATCATCTTGTGCCACTAGGAAATACAGAAAAAGGGCCCGTTACACAAATAACAGCATCACCCAGGTCCAACTAACAGAGCTAAACGAGTGACCCCACACCTGTGGTTCTCAAACTTTTTCTGTAATTTTTGTCATTCTCCATTTTGAATAGGACTGTGCTGTGTATTTTGTGTGTGTGTGCCTGTGTCAGTGTGTTCTCCATCTGCATGCTAAATAGCTTACGTTCAGGAGAGCCCAGCCCTTCATATTTGGCTTCCTTCTGCCAATTAACAGTTGTCACTATGAAATGATAACATACATTACATGTAAAATATCTTACTATCGTTAGTCTTCTGAAGGAGCTCTGGAAGAGGGTGGTGTGGAGGTCGCTGTAACAGTCCTTCGTCATTATCCGGTGTCATTAGAAAATAAAGAAAAACTAAATTATTGGAGTGAACAGTACGTCAAGTTTATCTAAAGTCAGTGGGCTGAGTAATTGCCACACATGCAACTCATCTTAACCCAGGTCAATATAAGAGGCTAACATTCACATACAGTATGTTAACAATAGGCTATTTACCAGGCCCTGTTTTGTTACAAGTATGTCTAGGTGGGCCATGGGATAGAAAATGTTGAGAACTCCTGGTTTAGGCTAAATAATTGTGATTTCAATTTTGACCTAAATTATGGTTATTATTCCATTATTGAGCAGCACAGCAACGAAAACGGCAACAGCACAGCTGAGCTGTACAATACATCCAGTAAAAAACAATTGCTGCTGTTGGGAGTAACTGTGCATGGCTATGAAACAGACACACATAGTAAATGTAGGGAAAAAACAGGGATATATTTGATTAAATAAGGGATTGATGAAGCAGTGGATTTCAGTATGTAAGGCAATGTTTGAATAGTAGGCTAGTTAGATATATCTGCTCATATATTGTGTTCCCACTTCACATGACTGAAACCAAAGTGAACTTCAGCTAAGAACCAAATTATAGATGCTAGGGTGATGATGGTCAAGGTTTTACTGTGTACCTGTGTTGCAGCTGTAAACTGGGCAGGATCTGGAATATGAGTGGGGCTGAACATTGCCTGTGGAACAGATAATCATGTACGGAGCATTAGTTTATAGACAATTTGAGGACCTTGTTATCAATACATTATATGACAAATATGTAGATTGTGATCTAGGCTACTGTGCCATGTGAATGTAGAGGATGTCATAAAAGCAAAATTACGTCCGAAGCGCCACTTCTAAGCTTGCATTGTCGTTTTCAGGTGAAATGGCCTTTTGATGATAGGAGCACTACTACTTTTATACATGATCGCATCAAATCGCTAGCGCTATTTTAAAAACAAACCCTTTCATTTTAGTAAACTATGTGTACACGAACAATGTTCTCAATGCTCGAGTTCATGTGTATAGACACTGATAATACTTCGATCAAAGTTTCAAGTTGTGTTGAGCCTTCTTAGTGTTTTAAAAATACAGATTTTGACACGATCATGTATCAAAATAGTAGTGCATTCAAAAGGCCACCCCACCCGAAAACGACAACTCATAGAAGCTTAAAAATGGACGTAATTATGGTTTTAAACTAAAGTTTGATTCAGGTACATTCCCAAAAACACCCTAGGCTGCATTTTGGCAGAGTTACGCTTGAAGTTCCGCTTTACTGTTTCTGTTCTGTTTAAATTGAACGTAAATGCCAAATATGTAGTCACCTCTAGTCCCTCAGATTCAAAAGAAGTGTCGAACTTCACCTCTGCTATGATGACTCCCTGCAATGGCCAGCGAAGTGGCAAGCTAACGTTAACGCTAACTAGCTAGCTTCTACCTACCTAACTGCTGAAAACACATCCCGTTAAAGCACTTTCTAACCACAACAGACGTCATAGAATACAGTATCTGATTAAAAACACTTCTACAATGAGTTTACTTATGTGTTATCCTAAGTTAGCCAGTTGGCCTACAGTATGCAAGTTAGCAGCTAACGTTAGCAGCTAACATAACCAAATAGCTTGAAAAATAGCTTGTGTAGCAACGTTAACGTCACCGTTAATGTTAACCTTAATATAACGTTACGATCTTCAAAAAGTTAGCTTACACCGGATTAGTCTATGCATTCTACCAAATATCATATCATATATCATCATATAAATTGTGGCATACGGATTTTACACAAGTTCAACATACCTTCGAGCTTTCACTGCCGGCTTGTCGCTTGATGTGGAGGACCAACGGTTGCAATCAAATATTCTAGAACACTGTTCCAGGGGTACAAGACTGTTGTCTTCATGTCTTTGCGATTGTCAATCCAACTGGTAGACTATATTATAATGACCAATGACAGGGTTAAAATTACCCAGGCACTGGGTGCATTACATGATTTTTTGTGCTCTCAGCCACTAACCCAGCACCTGGGTCTTAACAATAACCCAGCATGGGTTATGATAACCCAATAAAAAGTAAAAATGTCATTAACCCAGTGCTTTAGTTAAAATAATAACCCAGCACTTTTAAGAGTGTACATTACATTTGGCTGACGCTTTTTAACCAAAGCGACTAACAAAATGGTGAACAGTAAGTTTTAGAACAATTCTCACAATTTTAGGACAGTTTAAAAAAATAAAAAATAAATAAAAAAAAAACATTAGAGTACAGTAAGAATAAGTGCGTCGGTGAGTGCTGTTTTTAACAGTTACTTGTCAGTTTAAAACGGCTGGTGAGTGCTAGGATCAGTAAGACTTGTTGTAAGTGTTGCTATGAGAGTAGGCTAGATGTTCTCTAAAGAGCTGGGTCTTCAGGAGTTTTTTGAAAGTGGAAAAGGATGTCCCTGACTTTAACCTGTCTTTGACCTGTCTTTAATATCGAGGCGCCATAGTTTGACCGATCGGCCTGCTGCTATAAAATGAATTGCGCTGTCGGTCTGAAAAAGACGCGCTCTCTTCCCATGCAGTCAAAATGAATGGGAGTCTTCAGAGCAGGCTTGTCATAGTGCCACCCTGACATGGCAGTGCATAAAGTAGCCTATAATGTGAATGACTTGTTGATTTATTAAGGATTTCTTTCTTTTTTGCAAAAAATAAAGTACAATAGGCATTAATTAGTAGGCAAAATAGCAGCATGTTGAAATTACGTACCAAATTGCATTTTTTATTAAAATGATAAAATTGTAGGTTACAGGCCGATGTGCGTTTTATTTGGAGACTGTTTTGCGAGACAGAGACTGAGTTTGCTGCTGATATTCTGGGGATAGGCTACAACATAGCCAATGTAGGACTTTATCATTTTAATATATTTGCTGCATTGAATCAGTCTTTCTAGAACAGGCAAGAGCTTTCTAGCCTCACGTCAGCAGCGCAGCATCACCCATAAAAAAAAACAGCGGATGGCGGGCGGGTGCGGTTTTGAAAATTGGTCAAAAAACGTTGGTGCGGATGGATGGATGATAAGTTTTGCTATGCAGTTACGGTTGAAATAATAGCCCATCCGCGCATCTCTAGTCTACATACACCAAAAATGAACGTTCTGTCACACTGCCCCCAAACTCTGGATTTCTCTTGATTTGACTGCATAAGTTGATATTTTTTATTTTAATATTATATTAATTATTTTTGTAAGTGACCTTGGGTGTCATTAAAGGCACTTTTAATTATTTATTATTATCTGAGAAGGGTTCCCTTGGTAAAGATGAACGATTTTGAAGTTGAACGAAAGTTGCCCAGATAGCAAGGTGACATTGATATGATGTTGATTTTCCATCCAAATCATCATTTTGGTTGAGATTGAAATCTCAATGGTAAATAGACATTGAATCAGCATTACAATCCTGACAAAACCCCGACAGTTCATGAGCATAGATAGAGAGACATCGAAACAACATTGGTTTATAGTTTATATTGCCATAATCGATAGAGCATCGATACATAGTTCAGTAAAATATATTAAAAAGTCATGGATGTATGGTTTACTGGGAAATTTTGACGTGGTCATTGAAAAGTAGTGGATTTTTAGTTGACCGCGCGACGACGTTTGAACTGTCCGGCGGGAGATCATTTTGAGCAACGGTTCAGTCAGACCAACCGTGTTCAGCTCTCTGTCAAGTTCGCCGCTCCACCTTAATGGTAAGCAAGCATTTATTTATCTAACGATAATGTTTCAATGTGAAATTGTACTACATTAAATTCGGGCATGTTTACAGTCTATGTACATCGTAGCCTACTGTCTAACTTACAAACTCATTCATGCTTGAGTCAACTTAGGCTAGCTACGTTATCGTTGCTGGTCAAATGAATGTTTTACGTTAACGTTAGCAGTTCATCATAATGTTATGTTAACGTTAACGTTACTTGGCAGTCTGATTTATAATTAGGCCTTCCTTAACGTTAGTTGTCAGTAAGTTAGAGTTTATTATATTCATATGATTTACATAAAATGTTTGTTGAGTTTAAACTTTTACTGTCAAAATGATAGGCTGAAGATGATGTGCTGCTGGCTAACGTGAACCATTACTTACCAGCTAGCTAGCCTAAGTTGACTCAAGCACAGGCTCGGACTGGTAATCTGTACAACCGGGCCGGTCCATATGTGGGCCGGTGACCTCCGGGATTGTTTTTTTTTTTTTTTAAGTTATTTAGCCTATTTGCGGCCCGTCATGTAGACCTAGGCTTAGCCTATAAATGCAGTTGCATCCATTTGGATTGGGGGGTGACAGGTCAATCATTTTGGCCTCTTCATGACAGGTTCAGTGTGTGTTACGATCGCGCCCCCTGCCCCACCCCTCAAGTGGATTTGTCCAAGCAGCCGCTTGGTTTGTGGGGAAATATAGCCCACGAAGTCCATGCATGGTAGCCTAGGCTATATAAGTGCCCTCCGCTGGCTGGTGTTCACATCATCGCAGTTTAACCGTAAACAGCAATCAGAGGTGTCTAATTTTATTCCATAAATATATTGTTTTCATAGACGTAAGTTGCACGCGCCGCTCTTTAAGAGCTTCCATTTACTGCACCATGTAGGCTACTGTAGTGCGGTTTGTCTGTCAACATAAAAAATCTCCGGTACCTACAATTTTCGCACAACTTGGTGGAAAAGTGTAGCACAGGTTAAAGAAAACCTATTCATGTTTGGACTCAAAAGGAACTTCAAAGTATTTCCCATATAGTAGCCTTTTAGCTCACAAACGACAATGAAAGTGGAACTTGGAAAGTGGAAGTATCTCCACCGAAAGTGTTACATTAGATGCACAATCAATCTCGATGCACGTAAAAAGTATCAACTGGTAGGTTAGTAAATTAAGGTAGCCTAATTTTGCAAAATGTGATGACGGCACACAAACTTGGGCAAAAACGTTTAGTATACACTTGTGGTGATAGCCTACAGTTAATGTGAATCGCTGACTACAACCAATGTAGAAGATTTGCACCAAATAGGCCTAAAGGCTGTGGTTGTGTTTCTACAACATGTTGGCACAAATCGTAATTTCTGTCAACTATGACGATCTCCATGCATGTTCAGTAGCCTATATTTTTCATTTAGTCAAACAGTGACATGTGGTTTAATCAGTGTTGGGCAAGTTACTAAAAATCGTAATATATTATGTATTACTTATTACTGTCATTTCAAAGTAATTCATTACATTATAATATTACTGTCTCTGAATTGTAAGGCATTACACTATTGTATTACTTTTAAGTTACTTTTACCAAAATATCTAGAAATATGGATTTGGAATTCTAAATGCAGTTTATTATGCTTAATGTAGCTCATTGCACTTCTAATGGAGGGTGATGTGGTACAACATAATGACTGAGCTAGGCTTAAGGCTACAGTAGAATGCAATAGGTGCAGTGATGGCTCATGATGCAATACAAGGAACTATCATAGCCAGAATTTTGTTTAAAGAAGACAAAAGGTCAAAGTCTGGTCAATTGTGATAGAAATGTCTGTGTTTTTAATATTTTAGGCTTAGGCCTATTTTGCATTTGAAACACTCATTAAAATCAACAGAGAGCCTACTACCTGTATATTGTAACCCAAAACTTAAAGACATGTCAAGATAGGCTACACAGTGCAGCTACTGGCCATTTTGGTTAATGCTGTATTTCACCCTAACTGATGAAATACAGTATTAACCTAAGTATGTCATCATATGGCTAACTATAAAGATGTAATCTGCCTGTTCCCAGGGATGGGTAGTATTTCTGAAACATGTAATATGTGTTTCAAATGCAATATTTCCAGACATTTTGGTAAAAGTAATACAATAGTAGTGTAATGCCTTACAATTCAGAGACAGTAATATTATAATGTAATGAATTACTTTGAATAAGTAATACATAATATATTACGATTTTGAAGTAACTTTCCCAACACTGATTAAACCACATGTCACTGCTTGACTAAATGAAAAATATAGGCTACTGAACATGCATGGAGATCGTCATAGTTGACAGAAATTACGATACTGATTATATAATAACCTATAGGTCCAAATCTAAATGTTTGGGTTCAGTTTATGAAGTGTTGCTACAGCATGATACTGTGTGTTTGTTATTTATGGGGGGAATCAGGGGGATTTTGGTATCGGTGGGCTTTGTGTGTGTGTGTGTGTGGGTCGCCGGTCCAGTAGTGGGCCAGTCCAGGAGAAAATTGCCAGGGCCGAATTTTGTTCCCAGTCCCGACCCTGCTCAAGGATGAATGAGTTTGTAAGTTAGGCTACGATGTACATAGACGGAATATGATTATTCTAAAGTTTCACTTGTAAGTAGCCTTCAGTTTAACATATTTATCTAACACTGTATATCTTTCTTCTATTTCTGTTAGGTGCCGCTTCACTCAACTGGATGGTCAGGCTGACTGCAAACCGTGAGGCCTACTGAATAGATGGCAGGGAAGCACAGCACACGGGAACTTATAAATGAAGAAGAGTGAATAAATGCACTTGCTTTTCAAACTGATAACAAGTTGTCAATGGTTATTTATGCAAGCTTGTGTAGCCTAAACCAGACATACCTAGGCCTAGCCAAATGTATCCTGGCTGTAGATAAAGCAGGGTATGAATTTCCCAATATTTTGCCAGATTTATAGTGGTTTACTGCGGTTTAATATGAATTGAAATACCATTGAAATCGCATTGATCTTTAGTTTGGTTGTAATTTCAACATTGTTTCAATATTTATTTTAATTGAAATACAATTATAATTCCGCTGGTCTATAGTTAATAAATCAACATTGTTTCAATATTAACTGAGGGTGCAAACTGATGTTAAATCAACATCGAAATCCGACATTGATTCAATGATTTATGGTTGACAATGTAATGTTGATTCTACATAGTTTCAATGCCCGTCTGCTATCTGGGTGACGTCTTCTGTTCCTGATATATGTTCCAGTATCTGTAATTTCTTTTATTATTGAAAATACATTGTCTATTTTTATTTGAGACTCGTTTTTCCATCCCCTGAATTGCCCCATTTCTCCCATATCATCAGCATGGTCAGATTCCAGCGAAATGTCTTGCTATTTGGTGTTTTTCTTGAGATGTTTTTTTCTCCTTTCTAGGCATCTTCAAACGTTTTAGATACACATACAGCAGGCAATGTTTGTGACTAGATTTCTACGGATTTCATTTCACAGCTGCAGGAGGATTGTTATTATGCTGCTTTTCAGCCTCTCTATAACTGGAAGTCACTCACATAATGAATTGATAGAGGATGCGTTGCCCAAGCTCCCACAAAAAAGCACTATTAAGAAGATCCTGGTAATGTTTATGACAGTAAAAAGTTCATCTTAAATTAAATGAAGGTCACATGGGAAAACCATTCTAGAAGTTACGCTTTGCCTCTGTCAGGACTTAGTTCTTACCATTTTGGGTCATATAACTCTATCTCCAAAGGAAATGATCAGACACTCTCCATTAGATACCAGAGGAGTGATTATAGGACTCAAACATCTTCACAGCCTCTCTCTCACTTTCTCTCTCTCACACACTAGGTGGATGTTGCTGATATGTGTATTATCATTGATTGTAATTTCTTACTGATTTGAAAGGTGGATGAATCCCAAGATAGGCTTTGCGGGGCTACACATTCTTGTTATTTTCATCCTATAGAACCATCTACTTCCAATGCAATGTTCTAGTAGTGGAACTTCATTCTATTAATGGATATGGTTTTAGTTGCTTGGCAGATCCAAATCCAAAATGATTTACAACATACTGTACATTATAAAAACATTACAATAGTTTACAATACAGTGTCTTATTAAAATGTCTGTGTCTTTGAAATCTGCTGTACTTCCTTGCATTTTAAATTTCACAGGAATTTCATCAGAAAAATAAATCTCAAAATCAGTGTTCTACTTTTGATCTAAAAGTCTGACAAACAAAGTGTTGTTGTAATAGGTTTGTATCACATTCATAAACAAATAATGAAATAAGTATTTTTTTACATTTTGGATTCTCAATTGAATCAAATGAACGAATCATACACAGACTATATGCGTACCTCAATCTTAGAAATATTTAAACCTTATAGTACTCCATCATTTGCTTGACAAATTAAAGGAACACGCCAACATTTTGGGAAATTAGCTAATTCAGAGTCTACTCCAGAGTTAGATAAGATGATGCATATCCTTCTCGTCTCTGGGCATGCAGTAACTCAGTATGACGCACTCACTGTTAGCCTAGCTTAGCATAGCTCATTGAGATGGGCAGAACCAATTAGCCTTCAGCTCCCAAACGTGATAAAAGAACTCCAACATTTTCCACATTTACATGTTTTGACTTGTATACTTACAACATAGGCTACAAATACCAATGTAAAATGAGACCATGATTTTCTATGTTCTCATTCAGGCAAAGAACTTGGGTGGAGTGATTTGCACGTAGCACCTGAAAAGATCCGGTGTTACTTCAGCAAATCCCAACTAGCAGTGCTTTGCCTGAATTAGAATGTAGTTCTAAGTTGTACATGCTTAGAAAAGTCATGTGTCTCATTTTAGATTGAAATTTGTACACATTGTAAATAGTCTCAACATGTAAATAGGACAATGTTGGAGTTATTTTGACACTTTTGAGAGATAGCTAGTTGGATCTGGCCACCTCTGCTAAGCTAGGCTGATGGTGGGAGCAATGATGTATGACTGGGGGCACGGTGATGTGCGGCTGGATGTGCATTGCTTCACAGTAGTGCTTAACACATCCATGTGATGTCATGGTAATGGCCACTTAGAAATAATTGTTTTGTTGTCATTGCCTCTCTCATTTGACCTGATCATCTGCTTTGCCTCTCAGCATAAAGATGAAGATGACAAGAGTTCAGTCCTGCTGGAGTAGGGCCTTGGTCTGTGTTGTGGCCTTCCTCTTCAGCTGTGTGATGTTCAAGAGGTACCACTATGTGGTCGTCCCACTGGACTCCAAATCATCACCTTTCCACCAGACACACACACACCCTCTGTTGTCCAACATATTTAACAGTGGCACTCCCTCACCACCAGTGTCCCCCCCATGCTCTGGCAATGACAGCACAGAGGTCATTCCATCACACCTGCCCCAGTCATACCAGGAATTCTTACGCTACAGACATTGCCGGACATTCCCAATCCTATTGACCCCTTCACCTTGTGAGGATGACCTCTATCTACTGTTGGCCGTGGAAGTCCACAGCTATGCATGTCGACATGCGTGCTGCAGTGCGGAACACCTGGGGTCACGAGGTAAAATCCAGGGTCGGCCGAAGTTAAGCTGGTCTTCCTGATGGGCGCTCATATGACCTGGTGCAGGGTCACGACCTTCAGCCACTGCTGCAGAGGGAGAGCAATCGCTATGGGGACATCTTGCAGTGGGACTTTGTGGACAAATTCTTGAACCTGACCAGGAAGGAAGTAGGATTCCTCAGTTGGTTCTCGCGTATGTGCAACAGCACGCAATTTGTGTTAAAGGGTGACGATGACGTGTTTATAAACACAGAGAATCTGGTTGAGTTCCTGACAGACCACAAACCTGTGAATCACCTGTTTGTAGGATACATCCATGACCCTGAGTTGCCCATCAGAGACAGAAACTCAAAGTACTTTGTCCCTGTTGAGATGTACCCAGCCAGTAAGCTCTATCCACCCTTTCCGAGTGGCGGTGGATATCTGATGTCACAGCAGACTATGTTGAGCCTGGATGTGGCGGCCCAGAAGGTGAAGCTGTTCCCACTCGATGATGTCTTTTTGGGATTGTGCTTGCAGAAAATGGGTGTGAGCCTCACACACCATAGAGGTTTTCTGACATTTGGCATCAGAAATAAAATAAAGCACCCCTGTGTATATCGTGAAATCATGCTGCTGCACAAGATGAACCCAGTAGAGATGCAGCTCATGTGGTTGTTGATGCAAGACAGTCCACCATGTGGAAATTGAAAGGAAACACTTTGAGCCTGTGGAATGACAAAAAACTAAACTAAAACTATAAAGTCTCAAAAATGTCTTTAAACAGCCTAGGGGGGACAAAGTCTGGGAGGGAATTTAATTTGGCCAATGAAATCCTTTAGAAGAGAAAGTGTGACACATATAAAATTAGCTGAAGACAGCAGGGTAGCCCTGTGTTCAGCCCCTCCTATATTCTTGTCTATCAGCATGAGTAATCTCATTCAACCAAGGTTCAGATTAAGATTTAGTTCTCATGGTTTTGAGGGAGCAACTATATCCAAGATCTTTTTGGAAGTGGACTAAAGAAGTGAGATAATTTTTTACAGTCAAGGGGTGTGCATAAGGGCTGCATAAGAAAGTGTGCTGTAAGTATGTTGGGGATGTGTGTTGGAGAAGCTTCCTGATGAAATAATGTGCTGTGTATGTAGGGGGGGGGGGGGGGCAGTGTACTGCAAGTATGGTGAAGGGACTTACTATTGCAAGCAGAGTACTGTATGTATGATGTATGTGAGTGATGATAGTGAAGATGTGTGTGTGGGCGGGAGGGGAGTGGAGCAGTGACTGTGTGTGTGTGTAGTGTGTGTGTGGGTTGGTGGGGGCAGTGTGCTGTAAGTATGTAGAGGATGTGTGTTGGAGAAGATCCTGAAGACAATGTGCTGTGTATGTAGGGGGGGGGGGGGACATATGGTTCCTTTAACATTTTTATTCTTTAATAAATGTACTTATGATTTAAATTCTGTGTGTGGCCTCCCTTTCCTGTTTCCACGCTAGAGTCGGCATGTATTAAAGGTGCCCTGCCACACTTATTTCATTACTTTGTGGTAATGTCTGAAGTTCTACCATACATTCTGTAACATTTTTTTGTGAAAAACATGCCTTGGTTACCTTGTTTAAAGCCATTCTAGCTGTATAGAAAGCCTGCAGGAAGACTCCGCTTGATTTGCGCCACTTCTCATTAATATTCAACGAGCTAAGTTGCTTGACTGTAATTGGCAAACAGCTAGTCGGTTTTGTCCATAACATGACAGCTATCAACTAATTTGGCATGAACTTAGCTTGGCTAGCGAGTGCTAGCATTGTCCAAATGGGCATAAAACCTGCTAGGCTAGCAAGTGCATTAAACCTAATAACACTTCCTTGAGTTTACAATAACCTTTTACTTACGGACTGGGCACTGGTCGTAGACTGCCGCGATGGTAGCTGTTATCAACTAATTTTAGCTTCATTGCATGAACTTGGCTTGCGAGTGCTAGCCTTGTCCAAATAGGCATAAAACCTGCTAGGCTAGCAAGTCTATTAAACCTGTATAACATAGTGTAGTGAGAAATTCCAGACTGTATGTATTTTAACATTCATTTTAATCATCACCCTAGTCTTTGATTATGCCAAACCCTTTGTCGACCAAACTGCTCTTGTGACCTTTGTCAATCAAATGCTCACGTGACCCATTGTTACTAGACGAGCATGAGAACCGCATGAGGACACATGACGACAATAGAGTGGTGAAGTCCCGCCCCTTCCGTTTGCCTCCATGGGACCTATCTTTCAAAAAAATTTGAACGGCAGTCTATGGCGAAAAAGAAATTATTTTCTGGTCCCGGTTGACTTGTGCCTTGAATTACCCATATGATGTTTGTCAATTTTAAAGAACAATTTTTCATGTAAAGACATTTGCAGTTTGTTTTCGTAACTATTGAATTACAACATTGTGAAAGATCGTAATTCCAACGACTACAAACCCATCAGTCGCTAGTGGCGTTAGCTCATTCACAGCCACACTAGATTGTACAAGCATACCAGCAACAGGTCTTAATTGGGCTTTCCTTGCCGAAGAAAATATCATGAGTCAGAGGATTAATTAATTAATTAAGTAAGTTGTATTCGTCCATAGACTGTACATTACATACTGTTAAGTGACATAGCAGGCAGCAAGATGCAACCGTTAACTAGCATAACAGCTCTTATCATTTCATTACGTTGGTGACGTACATCGTTCGAGACGAGAGATGTAGTCCACTGAGTGGAATCGCACAAAACCAACATAACTTTTGAAGTCCATCGAACAACAGTACTTTCTTGAGCGTGAAAAATTATCTTTTAAATTCACACATCATATGTGAAATTTGTGGCACAATTCAAACTGGACCAAAAAATAATTGTAATCTCTCCATTAACTCCCGTTCATAATTTTTTGAAAGATAGGTCCCATGGACCGGAAGTAGAAGGGGCGGGACTTCACCACTCTATTAATCATTTGATGATGAGTCCTTTCCTCTTGACACAATCAAAGAGGGTGGGCTACGCTTTAAATGCAGAGGGAAGACGCAGCCTCTGAGCTCGTAGTTCTAACACCATTGTTAACCAATAAACGTTTCACCATGTTTTTAAACCTGCCTCTGTCTGTTTGTACTCAATTTTTCTTACAACAATAGCACTTACTTGAGTTGACAATAACGTTTTACTTACGACTGGGCACTGGTCGTAGACTGCCGCGATGGTAGCCTATACTGCTCCAGGCTTCAGCAGCAACGTTTTTGCAAAGCCTGTGGTATTGTTCCAAAAAATAAACTGAAGCCATTTGATCCTCAACTCAATTTTATCAACCACGTCAAACTGAAGAGCTATTGCAATTGGTCTGATGTCTCCGCTTATTTCTTTTCAGTGGCTAGAGCTGACAGAGGAGGTAGCTGTTCATTTTCACATTCACGACATAGCACAAACACATATGGACCTAATGTATTTTTAAAAATACAAGTAAAAATGATTGTGTGGCAGGGCATCTTTAAGGGCCGTTCACACCAAGAACGCTAACTATAACAATAACGGCAAAATAATTATCATTCTAGCTAATATGAATGACGATGTCCACAGATAAACTATAACTATAACAACATGAAGAACGATATAGTTAGGGATCACTTTCAGAGCGATTTGAGAATGATAAAAGCTGACAGACAATCAGAATCCATCAAATTTTAGCCATCACATTCATCAACACGAGGAGAGACTTTCCCTATCGTTGGTCAGTGTGGAAGCTTTTATCACCATAGTTATCTTTACTGTTCCTGGTGTGAACAGCCCTTAACACTTGTGCACACAACAGCAACTGATATCTTGTTACACGCACGTAATACAGATGATATACATGTTTCCTTTCTGATAATAAACACGCCTTCTTTGAGAAGTTTGAACACAACACAACAAACAAACAAGTTTACAAACGTGTTTTTTTTTCATGCTACTTTTATTTTTACTTCACATGCTTGTTGACTTTTAAATGATCAAGACAGCACAATAACAACAGCTGTCATTGCTGTTACAGAAATACATCTCATCAACACAGATCACTGCTACACCAGTGTGGGAAGTCCACTTTAATGCATGTACTAATGGTCAATCAAACCCTTGGGTCCTCAGTGGGAGACTCATCCTTCCAACAGCCAGTTCTTCCTCAACAAGGACACCCAAACCGGACTTTGTAGTCCCGGCAGTCTTGTTTGGGCCCGTTCTGGCACACAAGCCCAGTCGTCGGAGAGTAGCTGTACAGAGAGGGGTGGGGGTATAGATATGTGCCAGTCATCGTACTTATAGAGCGAGACATTAATCTTACCCTCTGTAATGGGATGATTTCCCATTTTTACACTTACAGCCCTGAAAAGCCTTTCTTAGGTAAAATCAACTATTTGTTTGTCTGTTTTAAACTCAAACTCCAAGATATATTTTACATTAATACTCACACTCTTGCTGACATATACAAGGGAAGTACATTGTAGTAAAATACATAAATAACTATATTTTGAAAATAAAAAAATCCCTTACTGGAGGAAGTCTTCGCCAGTCAAGGTCGCGGGCGTGTTTGTGTCCACAGTTCTGCTCTCAATGGCGATGGGATTGGCGCAGATCTCTCCAGGGTTCGCATTATGCAGGTTGGTGAGCAACTCCCAGTCACCCGTACCGGAGGGATTGTCACGATCGTACCACTTTGTCCAACACACTGCACGAGAGCACAAGAAAGGAAATCTGGTTTAAATAGAACGTCAGATGTGTTGTAGCAGTTATTGTTTTAGTGTACCTATACGGACCCGGTTGGATGAACATGTTAAGATGTGCATGTGAAGGTTTTTCACATGTATCACAGTTGAATAAAGAGTTGCCCTGTTGGGCAGAAACAATATATTCAGGGCCAGATGTACGAACACTTTTGCGTGCGTGCATGCGTGCATAATCATTGCAAGGTATGTACAAACAGGCCGCACTGAGGTAAAAGCGCAAACTGCCTGTCGCGGAAGCTGAAAATGGCTACAGAATGCAGAAATGTTATGGACAAAACCGACTAGCTGTTTGCCAATTACAGTCAAGCAACTTAGCTCGTTGAATATTAAAGGTAAACTACATACATTGAGACCAGCACCGATCTGCACGCTGCAGCCAGGGGCTTCTGCGAAGGTAGCACACAGTCGAAAGTGGCACACAGTCTATGAATATGGGGGCGACATATTCCTATTTCGCCCAGGGCACAGGATTGCCTTACCCCGGCCCTGAGTCTAGCAGCTGTGTTTTGTACCATTTGCAATCTGGCAATGTTAGATTGGGTCATGCCAGTGTATAAGGAGTTACAATAGTCAAGCCTTGAGGTGATAAAAGCATGGATAAGAATTTCAAGGTCATTGTGAGATTAAAAAGGACTTTACCTTAGCTATGGTTCTGAGCTGATAAAAACTGCTTTTAACCACACTACTGGTTTGTTTGTTGAAATTAAGTGAGTTGTCCAATAAAACTTCTTTCCACACTGATTTCTGACCACACTGCAGGTTGGCAGACAGGGGACCAAGTCCATTACTTAGACTGGTGACAGAGCCAAATAAAATTACTTTGGTTTTACTACCGTTTAGTTGAAGAAACCGTAAACAGTATCTTTAGTGAACCGGTTACATCAGATGTGAGTGGTAAGTACAACTGTGTGTCGTCTGCATAGCAGTTATATTGAATATTATGCTTCTGCAGGATAGAACCAAGTGGCAGTATGTAGAGAGAGAATAAAAGAGGACCTAAAATTGATCCTTGAAGGACACCATCTAATTTGACTGAGAAGGTTCTATCTTTCAAATAAGTCTAGTCAAGTCAAGTCAACTTTATTTCTATAGCACATTTAAAAACAACTGAGTTGAACCAAAGTGCTTACAAACAAACATAAAACAATGACAATGGTACAACAACAATATAACATGGGGGAAAAATAAATAAATAATTGAAATAATAAACAAATTGGTCAAAAATAAAATAAAGAATAAAGAGTGTGTGTGTGTGTGTGTGTGTGTGTGTGTGGGGGGTATTAAGGTAGATTAAAAGCTTGGGATAAAATGAAAGTCTTTAAGTTAGACTTAAAGCAGTCAATGGTTGGAGAGTACTTAATATGTACAGGTAGACTATTCCAGAGTTGGGGGGCAACAACAGAGAAGGCTCTATCACCCTTAGTCTTAAGGTGTGTTTTGGGGATATAGAGAAGATTCTGAGATGAAGACCTAAGTGATCTTGGAGTGCTGTAAGGAATTAGTAGGTCACCTATGTAACTAGGTGCCAAACCACTGAGGGCTTTGAAGACAAAAAGTAAAATTTTAAACTTAACTCTGTGCTCCACAGGTAACCAGTGCAGCTTAGCCAACACAGGAGTTATATGCTCACGTTTCTTAGAGCCACTTAATAATCTAGCTGCTGCATTTTGAACTAGCTGAAGTCTGTTGAGAGTGGAGTTGGTCAGGCCTGTATAATGAATTACAATAATCTAGTCTAGATGTTATGAAAGCATGTATAAGAGTTTCAAGATCGGAGAAGGACAAAAAGGGCTTCAGTTTTGCAATGGTTCTTAAATGGAAAAAGCTGCCTTTGACCACACTATTTATTTGCTTATTAAAATTTAAAGAGGAGTCAAAGAAAACCCCAAGATTCTTTACTTCACTGTGGCAGTTTGCAGAGAGAGGTCCTAGTGCATTTTTCAAGATAGAAACATCACTTGGAGGGCCAAAAATAATTATATCAGTTTTACTTTCGTTCAGTTGAAGAAAATTTCTTGCCATCCAGCATTTGATGTCACTGAGACAGTTAAAAATATTCTCCAAAGAACAAATGCCATTAGTGTTAACAGGCAGGTAAAACTGAGTGTCATCTGCATAGCAGTGATACTGAATGTTATACTTTTTAAAAAATTGAGCTAAGGGGTAGCATATAAAAGAGAATAAAAAAAGGACCCAAAATGGAACCCTGAGGAACACCACACTTTATAAGGGCAGAGGAAGAGGAGAAATTGCCTAAACTAACTGAAAATGATCTATCACTAAGATAAGAAGAGAACCATTGCAAAACAGAACCCTGGAGACCAACTTCATCCTCCAAGCGTTTTAATAGGATGTTATGGTCAATGGTGTCAAATGCTGCACTCAGATCAAGAAGCACCAAGAGGGCATAAGATCCAGAATCAACTGCTAAGAGAATGTCGTTTTGGACTTTAAACAAGGCCGATTCAGTGCTGTGCAGAGATCTAAAACCTGATTGGAATTTATCACATATATTGAACTCACTCAGATAAGAAGAAACCTGAGAGGACAACCTTTTCTAGTATCTTTGACAGAAAAGGTAATTTAGAAATAGGCCTATAATTCTTCAGGTCACTGGGCTCAAGGTTAGGTTTCTTAAGTAAAGGTTGCACAATTGCACGTTTAAAACCTGAGGGGACCACTCCATTGGTTAGTGAGTGATTAATTATGGCCAATACAAGAGGGCAGATGATGGTAAAAACTTCTTTAAAAAGGCGTGCAGGTAAAACATCTAAGTGGCAGGATGTAGATTTCATATGGGAGACAACCTCAGAAAGCTGGGAGGAAGATATAGCCTGAAACTGTTGGAGGCAGCTAGGTGAAAGTTCTATCACTGAGGGATCCGAATCTGGAGGTGAGATTTGAGATTTTATTTTGTCAATTTTATCGATGAAGAAGTTGAGGAACTTCTCACAGATTTCTGTTGAAGAAGCAAGAGTAGATGACGCAGAGGCAGGATTTATAATAGAGTTAATGGTATTAAATAAAACTTTTGGCCTATGAGCATTATTGTTGATAAGCTGAGCATAATACTCAACCTTTGCTGCTTTAACAGAGTTTTGGTAGGTCTTTAGAGAATCTCTGAAAAGGTCATAGAAGACCTGAAGCTTCTCTTTTTTCCATTTGCGCTCTGCTTTCCTGCAAGATTTTTCAAGATAAGAGGTGAACCAGCTTAACACCGGGCCCCCCAGGCCAACTGTATGTTCCAGGCGTTTTAGTAAAATGACGTGGTCAATCGGGTCAAAGGCAGCACTGAGATCAAGCAAGACTAGCAGAGTGCAGGAGCCAGAATCACCTATGCACCTTTAGCATGGAAAACTATGTGCTGTGCGGAGCCCTGAAACCAGATAGAAATGTATCCAGAATATTAAAATTGTTCAAGAAAGACGAGAGCTGTTCAAATACCACTTTTTCTAGGATCTTGGAAATGAAGGGTAGCATAGATTGGCCTGTAATTTTTAAAGTCAGTAGGATCACGGCTGGGCTTCTTTAGCAGCGGTTGGACAATAGCATGCTTAAAGCTAGAGGGGACAACTCCCTTTGCTAGGGAGCTATGACTATGGCTAAAATGAGGGGGCAGATGATAGTAAAAACATCTTTATGGCTTCATGTGAGAGACCTTAGACAGCTTGGAGGAGGACACTGGTGTGTGCGGAAAAATCAGCCTTGCAACTTTCATCTGACTGGCCGCCAACCTCAGAGTCAGAAGTGTCGCGATCTCTCGATGTAACAAATTGCTTTACAGCACTACACACATACACGCCAGGCACTATAACAAGGTAGTGATAGAGTTTCTCAGACATGTCATGTCATGGCAGAGCTGGCGACAGGGGCGTAACACCAAATTCTGGGCCCTATGCACAAGTTGGTGGCCATGGCTGAGAGAACAGCTATCTATACAAATTGAACACTTTTGACTGAGAGAACAGCTATCTATACAAATTGAACACTTTTGGCTGAAGAGAACAGCTATCTATCAAGGAGCATATTAAAGAAAAATGCCACATTAACAAAATGTTTCATTTCAATGAAAGAAAAAAACATTTTCATTAAAAAACAGACTTCCACAAAGTGCTAAACACTGAAATTTACACTCCAGTTAGTGCCCACTGACGGGTCTTTTTGGTGGCAAAATCCTTGATGAGGTCCTTAAAGGGGTGGTTCAGGATTTTGGACATAGGACCTCATTTCCAAGTAAGCAAGTGTGATATTTATCAGTGGAGACCGTTTTCAACACGTTTCATCCAGTCGTTCTAATTGCAGAGTTACTTGAGGTGCTAGGCTAGCGCAAGTCAACGGGATGTGCTAGCCTGCCACTAAAAACAGTCTTACCTACTCCAAAGGACACTCGAGGCAAATTCCAGACAATCGATGTAAATGTCTGTGTTGATAGAATAGTGTAAGAAATACAACTACCCTCGCATCAGCGTTTGCAATAGTTATATTTTGTTCCCTGAAGTTGGTAGTAGTCATTTTGCATCTCAGCGGCGGACTGATATTACCAAGGCTACTACTAGGTATCCCCATTGGAGTGCGCTTTACTGTTTACTTTTTGGCGCAGTACTACTAACTGGAGCAAGTATAATTCCGCCGCTGCTAAGACACTAGTCCCTCAAAATGTATTGCGATTGTTGAAATGCAAGGATAGAATAATGTTAGAAATAAAACTATCAATGCAGACATTTACATCGATAGTCTGGCGTTATAATTTATTTGCCTTGGGTGTACTTTGGAGTGGGTAAGACTGTTTTTAGTGGCAGGCTAGCACATACCGCTGACTTGCGCTAGCCTAGCACCTGCGAACTCTGCAATTAGAACGACTGGATGAAGCGTGTTGAAAACGGTCTCCACTGATAAATATCACACTTGCTTACTTGGAAATGAGGTCCTATGTCCAAAATCCTGAACCACCCCTTTAAAGTCCAGTTTTCTTGCCAACTGACTTTCAATGGAGAGAAGGGCAAGGCTGTTCAATCTATCCTGACTCATTGTTGATCTCACTGAAACTGAGTGTGATGCGTTTCACAAGTTAGCTTTGCTACTAATTTGACAGCCTTTCCTCATGAACCTATATAACATTGAGCCTACTAAATTAAGCTAGCTCATAATAATTTTCGAATTAGTAGGCTATTGAAATGTTGTGGTAGGCTATAAATCAGGCATCATGTTATTTCTAATTTTGTGTTAATGCTGTTTTAGCACTGATAATCATGATTCGCGGTGGTATTGAAGTGTTTTGTAACCTTCAGGAGTTCATTTCATTTGTAGACTATTGCTTTCACATTGGGCTCACCTTTCTTGGGAAAGAAGGCTGTTAACACTTGTTTTCCCTCATTTCTTTTTTTCTCCCTTTCTTGCCTCTCTTCTTTTCTGGGAACCGGATTTAGCTTTCTTAGACTTAGACATCTTCACACAGTGACCGTCTGCATTGCCGCTTCGGCAGAACGTTACTTAAAAAATGCGCCTAGCAGGGGAAGGCGGACTGAACCATTTCGTGCAAGGGAGAGGGAGCCTGCCCTCAAACAATGTTGGCTTGGAAACACAATTTAATACATCAATCAACTGATGCATTTACCCGAAATATTTGCATCTATATTAGTTAATAACATTTATTAAGATCTTTAAATTAAGGAAATTATTTATTATTAAGGAAAATAAAATTCAACTCCTTAGGGGCCCTCCCCCCACTTGGGGCCCGGGTAATTTATTCCCACTTGTCTCCCCACTACGACGCCCTTGGCTGGCGAATAGAAGCACAAAGCGAGTACACCGTTGTTGGAGGAACTGGGTAAGAGGAAACGGCAGACTGACCTAGCGAGGTGTGTCGTAAAATGTGTATTCTGAAGCTGTAGAGGGAGCTCTGTAGAGAAACTACGAGCAAAATGCGAGAAAACAGTGAAGAAATTGAACAATTGACCCTGAATCAATGCAAACATCCGCCCTTTAAAGTGGAACTTGGCAACTATTTCAACTTAATAAACCCGTTTAGAAATCATTTGGATGGTTAAATGACCTGTTCCGGTGAAAATGGTGACTTTCCCCGCTCCCCCTAGCGTCCCCAGGCAGAAAACCAACCTTGCAACTTTGGGACTACCGTCCTAGTAAGAGAAGTGAGAAACAAGAAACTCGTTTTAAAGGGACACCAGGCAACGTTTTTGTGTTAATCAATAATCTTCGGAAGTTGGTATATGGTTAAATGACTCATTACGGGGCGAATGAAGGCTCTCTCGCCCGCCCCTACTGCCTGTTGGAAGAATATCCCACTTGCAAGTTCGGTGTATCCTACCCGCCGACCGAAGCAGGATCAGTTTACAGCACAGAGGCAGGCTAATGAAACACTAGAGATTGTTGCAAACGTGTGTATAATGGCAGAGCCGGCGAAGAAGCAGCGAAAACCCTTGACAGAAGACTCAAAGAAAAGGAAAAGAGCTTCAGACCGAGCGAGGGCAAGTTTCGTAGAGAAAAAGCATCAGGCTTGCCTGGTGTCCCTTTAAACTCGTGTTTCTTACCTTGTAACATCCACATTGTTCTACAATGTAAACAAATCCATGTGCTTTATTGTTATTTTTTTTCCAGAGTTTGAAATAGCATAATGCACAACTTCTCCAGCACAGGGGGAAATATAGCTAATCCTGCCAAGTTTCCCTTTAAAGAATCCTTGGACAAATAAAGATTTCTGTTATAATACACTATTCAGAAAAAAGGTTTCCAATAGCCAGTTAAAATACACTCCTCAATGTTTAGACCTGTAGAGCAACATGTTGATTGGCTAGAATGGTATGTGACTTATTTGGTCTAATGTCCCATCTACAGGAGACGGGTAGCTAGAGGACCACAAGGACAACACAGATGAATGTAGAATTTGACAAATGGTGTACTATTTTAAAATCACAGACTGGGACTAATAGGAATGGTTGTCTACAGGTTCACATACTTTTCTCTGTGCCACAGAATGGAGGGTGGCAGATGAAACGGACTTTGTAGTCCCGGCAGAAGCATCTCTCCTGATCTGCGTTCTTACAGATGAGCCCAGTGATGTGATCATTCCTGTGACAGAAAAAAACCACCATTAAACTGTATCGTTGCCAGCTCAGCAAACATTTGTTATATATGGCCTTACTGACTATGATAGTGACTACGCCACCCCCTATATCTAGAGAGGAACCCCTGGAGCTACCCACTCAGCCCCCCAGCTGTAGGATAATGTTCAAGACAGGGTATCAGGAGGCACAGGTGATGATGATACAAAATTTCATTTATTATATTCTTAGACAAAAGCTTAAAACATCATTTGCGCCCATACAAGCGTGTGGTAGCGAATGGGCAATTGTTGGACTAAACAGGCAAAGGCAATCCTAAATACCGTCCACACTCCCCAGCGAATGGGAGGAGAGGAATACAGGCCAAATAGTAATCAATACTAACAGGTGAAATAACATTAGTCATGCACAGCACACCGGTATCAAATCAAACTAGGCCTAAACCAGAAAGAAATTAAAGAAATAAAAATAATTCATCAAATAGGTTAAACAACACCAATATCACACCACAGGCAATTTGCACTGCAAATCAACAATGGACCAAGTTACTAAAGCCTATCAGCAACAGAATACCAGTAGCCTATCTGACCTACTCCAACCACGAACCTGGAGTTAGTATAAATAGATATCGCCTAAATAGGCAACTAGCGATGATATGAATAGAGCATGGAATGTTATATGCCAACGCAAGGAAACCCCAGTCAATAGCTGGTAACTGACCAATTGCACGTTGCCCAATAAATTACCCACATCCCCCCTCACAATCCCATATAAATACGCACACATGCACAGTCGCTAAACAGTATACAGGAATCCCTCATGAACTCAATAGGAGAAAAACAGTGGCTACACGGAGCTGCAGCCCAAGGGTCTGTATCAGTGTCCACAATCCACCTCAAATCCACCTACACCTCGTTCCCAGACGGAATGCTGACTCGGTTCAGGCTGTGGGAGATTTATTTGCACGTAAGTAACTTGTACATGCAGCCAGCCTCTTTTAGAAGCGATGCGGCCCAATATGAGAGATCAGTGAGACGTTACCTCTTGATTTATAATGTCGCCTCGCAAACCTAGCCTGGGTGTTCCCATGCTGCATTGCGCGCGATTTGATTCACGCTGCTAAGGCAGCCTGGAGACCATGGAGCAAATTTTCGAGATAGGGAACCAATCACAGAACAGGTGGGAAAGCAAGACGATGATGAGCTATGCACAGACGCATTTGATAGACATCCGTGGCACCCAATAAACGGATCTGGGCATTTTTTTCAAAAACGAGAAAATGAACGTTTGGTTCCCAGACCACGTCTCTTTGAGAAGTGGTGGCGCTAGCCAGGCTATCGCAAACCTAGGACCCGACACACTGCAGCACCAGCGTTCTGATTCTCTGCTCCTTACTACCGGAAGTAAACAGTCCGCACGTAAAGGCCCCGATGTATAAATAGACATGCCAATTAACTAATCTATCAATTACCTAATTCATCAGTGTCTGGTGATTAGTTGCCAATCACTTCCCCCCTACCTAGTTGGCCTGTTATTCCTACACGTGCCTAGTGATGGCAGCGTTTCCCCAGTCCCACTTCCCACATATATTATAAGGAACATTTTTACTGTGTTTATTATGTTTTATGTTTATAATTTTGAATACCCATACCAGCTAATATATGCAACAACTAATAAATCGTAACACCCCCAATTATCACCACTTTTGTTCAGAAATTCTGAAACAACAATGTTTTTTAACACTTCAAAATAACATTTGCTAAATGAACCTTACATTTTTTCAGTAGCCATAGGTGTTAGACAAGTGCTATTTCAAGAAAAAGTCCTTGTATGTGGGTCTAGAGGCATTTCTTAGTAAAAGTTGGGAACAGGACTTTTTATCATAATTAACTGCTGAATCCAACTAGCCCTGTTCCCAAGCATAATTTTGAGTGTTTGACCATCTAATTAGCATAAACAAAATGGCTGCCAAAATGCTGCCAAAATGGCGATTTTGGGCACTTTCTTCGGACGGGCATCATTATACCATGTAAATAAATTAATATTGTTCACATCTTTGCATCTCAGAAATCTCCCGTGGGCAATAAATAAAAAGTAAAGGCTATGAAAAACTAGTATTATGCTAATTAACCTTATTATCACCTGATTATACTCTTGACTATGTTTACGGTCCTCTTTGGCAAAGAGTGTGGCCTGACTTCATTGGTAGCATCTTCTTTGTGGTGGGGAGACACATGTTTGGAGTTTAAAATCATTGGAGTTCCTTTGAACTAACCATGAACAACCGTTAACTAACAAGCTAGCATCATATCCTTGATTCCAAATGGGAAAGATGGCCAGCAGTCACATGTTTCATTTGATTAGATTATCTTAGATTCAACTTCATTGTCATTGTGCAGAGTACTGAAAATATATAAGTGTATGTGCAGTATGAACAGTATAAATATCAGTAGAATATCGCTATGTTTAAGTGTAATAAAGTGTGTACATTTATAAATATAAATAGAATACTATGGGTGGGATAGGGGCAAAATGTTCGCCTCCTTGTTGTCCCGGTGAAGGTTGCCATCGACATGGACACCTCCAAGGGCGTAGCTTTCGTCTGAGCTTTGGTGGGGACACTACCCACTAATCCCCCCGAAAAAAAAGGAAAAGCCACTCAACTCTTTCACCAGCCACTATAGATATATAAAATGATTAAAATGTGCTACTGTCCAACTACCCATGATTAAAATGTGCTACTGTCCAACTTGATCTATACTGTGTAGCACATAATCTGATTTTAATATGTATACATATGTAGGCTATATTTAACATTTATTTTCTATTTGGTCTGTTATGATGTAAAGATGGCATCCTCTGTGCTCCTGTTCTGGCAAATTCTCTTGAAGCACTCTATACTACAAACAAAATCTACCTCTGGGTACAAATAAAGTAACTTGAACTTGAACTTGCACTAGTTATAAAGTTATTAATCTAGCTATTAATTCACAGGACATTCAATCATTTTACTAACACAAAGGTTATGAAGAAATATGGGTAACACTTTATGGTAAAGGTACATGAATTATCATGAATTCATGCATGAATTAATTCATGATTTATGCATTACTTCCTTTATCCTTTATATCCTATTAATCATCAGGAATTCACATGAATTCACATACTCTCATTCATGATGACCTCACGTATGAAAAACACATCAACTAAAGCATTAGGTGTGATGGGTATATCATTGTGATTTATGATTTCTTAAGCATGATCATGATTACATGAATTTTAGGATAATTGCTCATGCATTCATCATGTCTGTGGCCCCTCAACTAAAGTAGTGAATAATGACATGTGTTTAGAGAACAGTTATGAGAATTTGAGCAGTGATGACCACATTTTTGGCAGAAAAATAAAGTCATGATCATGGTTAATTCATCTTAATTCATAATGATGTGCCCATCGTCCCTAATACTTTAGTAATGTGTTCATGTATGAGGTCACAAATGACAAACTATGGACTCAGTAAATTCCTGATGATTAATTAGATATTAATGAATGAAGTAATACATAAATCATGAATTACTTCATGTATCCTTATCGTAAAGTGTTACCGAAATGGGTAAAGGCCTGTGTAACTTAATCCGAGCCTACATACATTACCAACCTAATTAGATAGATAGATAGATAGATAGATAGATAGATACTTTATTGATCCCCAGGGGAAATTCAAGAAATTCGCTTCAATTATGTAAAATGTAATGTAAATCAGGTTTTAAGGCCAAGTATACTTGGGTATACAAGGAATTTGTCTCTGCATGTATCCCATCCGTGAATTAGTGAACACACAGGTCACACATTAAAGCACACATTAACCTGGAGCAGTGAGCTGCCTTGCTACAGTGATGCCCGGGGAGCAGTGAGGGGTGCCTTGCTCAAGGGCACTTCAGCCGTGGATGTGGGTATGGGAGACTAGTGCTCAACCTTTCCACCACCCACATATTTCCTACTGGTCGGGGATCGAACCGGCAACCCTTTGGTTTCAAGCCTGAAGACCTAACCAGTAGGCCACAATTTTAAACTTTACATATCATCACTACACATCTTTCTTGACCCTCAAAAAACACAAGTCTCATTAGGTCAAATACACGGTGCCTGCTCAGTTATAACATTTTAACAATTACATTTTTCAAAGGTTTTTTCAGGTAATTAACATAGGCATAATACTAGATTTTTTTTCTTTTTTTCACAGCCTGTATCCTTGATCTATTGGCCAAGGGAGATTTCTGTGAACAATATGAATTAATTTACATGGTATGACATCCGCCCAATGAAAGTGCCCAAAATCGCCATTTTGGCAACCATTTTGTATATGCTAATTCGATGGTCATAAACTCAGAATTCAGCTTGGGAACAGGGCTAGCTGGATTCAGCACACCTTAATTATGTTAAATAATATCAAAAATATCACCTGTCTATGTGTAGATTTCAACAATATCTGCTTTGGTTCTTAACGGGAGCATTTACTGCCTGAAATATCCGATTTTGTTTACCATGCTCTGAGTTATAGTGCTGGCCTGATGGGTCGCCTACTTACGCCGTTTCAATGGCACATGAACGGTTAGACCGAGAATTGTCGTCATGAAATTAAAATGCCACTGGAGCTCCAAGCGGTTGTGTACACACAGCCTTACAACACTGTTTACAGCTCTTCATGTTACGGTAAAATGTCGTTTTTTGGTACATAGCTAATTTAGATACGCTTATGGTGTGGGTGGTTGCGTTTCTTTAGGAGTCCGTTTACCGTCGATCCTGTATTTCCGCCGTCTTTGTTGTATAGAAATGGATATTAAGTGCCACATACACGCAAGACGGCGGAAATACAGGATCGACGGTAATAGGGGGAGTTCCAATAGTTTTTTAATTGAGACAAGGCATTGCCCTTTTCAGCAAACCATTTGTGGTGGGGTGTACGAAGAAAATTATTGTATTATTTTTGAATACATATGCTTACATTACATTATATTATATATTGTATTACAATGCTCTTGTAAACACTCACGCATAAAACACGTTGCCTGCATCAGCCAGGCTGATGCCATCCACACTTGCCACCTCGATGGCGGTGGGGTTGGGGCACATGGTCTTGGGGTACTCCGTCTTCAGGTCACTGACAGTCTCCCAGTCTCCAGTTCCAGTTGGGTCATCATGGTCCATCCAGTCTGTCCAGCACTCTAATGGAGACCAAAGCGTCTGTCAAATCCCATAACCATAACACACCATAACAAACTAGATGTACCGCATAGCGGTACAAAATATGACCGCCGCTCAGTCCTGTACATCCGTTCCGTGAAAATAAATCACACTTCAATTTGTCTCCATATTTTACTCCATCCCCCACTCTTGAAACTTTTGTATGCTTGTTTGGCATGCCTGAGTGTGTGTGTGCGGCTGCACAGAAAGTAGCCTACTGGTGCTGAAAAGGTGGATAGATTGTAGAATAGCCAAAGAAGATGTAGCATTGTTATAAAACCTTTAAAATCTCTGAACAATCACAAGTAGGGCAGTTCATCACAGTTCATCCATTGCAACTGGATTGATGAAAGGTCACTTACACCTGTAGGCTACATTGTATTTGGGAAAAGCAAAAGGTATCAGCATAATGTTATTTATTTATTTATTTATTTTTTATGTATTTATAAACAAAAACATCTCTGTCAGTTCCATGCCGTTTTCAACAGCTATCAAAAACAAAGGTCATTTTTGGATGGATTTTTTGTGAATGTTTCTTCTTCTACATAAGAATTTAGTCATCTTTAGTTCATGTAATACTTTATTGTCAATGCACAAATTAAGTAACAGTCGTCTGAAACGAAATGCTGTTTTCCATCTAACCAGTGGTGCAAATAACTGACATGTCCAAATGGGCCTTGATGAAATGCGTCGCTAGACTGAATACACATTTTAACGGGCCAAAGTTGAAGAGCTTTTGTCCGTTATTGTTCGTGCAAATATAGGCTGATTCATGTTCCCTTGCATTCCAGGTCCATGGCTAGTCTGGCTTTCATCAGACCAAGCTCAATCTTTTAAGAAATCAAAAAATAAATAGCGGGCAGATCAGGCTGGGTTCACCCAGCCTAGTCCATAGGCACCCGATATTGTTTAATTTTCCGATTGAGATATACACGCTCTGGCTATTCTAAATGCAAAAATGCATCAGGGAGTTATGACAAAACTGTAACTAACAAACTAGATCCTAATAGAAAGCTGTTAGCTTCCCTAAGCTACAGGTAGGATTATAAGGTAGGCCTATTTACAACATAAATTGTCAATAGGCTATGCTGGCGACACAAATAAAATCTCCTTGGGAAACCAATGGCTTACGCCTTACAGTATCAAGCGGACTTAAACTGCCATATCGTGGCGAAAAGTTGTAATAACATTCACGCAGCTCCATGAGTCAAGGAAAGCGCGAATGAAGTAGCCACTTCTAAATGGGACCCACTACACAGTAGCTTAAGGTGTGTTGCTAAAGCAGCCATAATGAAATGAAGGTGTCATTGTTTGGATACTTGACACACACGTGCTTTTTAATTTCACAGACTACAACTACCAAGCTGGAATCAAAGCACATTGATTCCCCTCTCACACCCTGCACGCACTTAAAACAAAATAAACAGGCGTCTCAGTCTCACGCATGTATAGGCAAAACTGTATCAGACTGGTGTAACGTTGGTAAATCTTCCATTGCACAGAATGATTTTGTAGCACGTGCAATAAATGACAGTCGAAAGATACAAACAGTGCTGCTATCAATTTGCTTGCAAGCAATCAAATAGGCCTCCATCACTCAACCAACGCTAACGATAACATTACCTAGGTCCTTATTGATATTACAAGATTAACATACCTGCAGTAAAAACCAAGCATGTCCGATAAACATCCTCAGATTTATTTCGGCTTCAAGAAGAAATGGGAATTACACTTCATGTGAACATCGTCCTATCCTTATTAGATGTTCGGCTGCGGTAAATTACAGTCCTTGTAGGAAGCGTCCATTGTTTTTCCAACCCACTTTTAACTTCCAACAAAATTATTCTCCTCACTGCAACGATCGCCATCTAGTGGACAAACGACTACTTATCGCCAATATTGAAAATGCAGCCATGATGATGATGAATATTTATTTTGGCTTTCTTTTTAATCCTACTGAATTTGTAATTATGTATCGGCTGTTCTAATGCCCGATAGTATGTGGGTGCCTGTGTGTGTGCATGTGTATATGTGTGCACCGCCATTTACAGGCCAATGAGTGTACAGTCACTAAATGTACACATAACCTAATTTTTAGACCCCCCATGGATGAAATTCTACTTAAACTTGGCATACCCCCAGAGAATGCCAAGTCAATCATACACATAAAATTTGATGCAGTTCTAAACATCTTAACTGAAGATAGGGGCGATTAAAGCAGAATAATATTGCATTTTCATTTTTTACCGGGGGGGGGGGACCAACATACCATAAAAGATTCTTCATCCTCAGTGCCACGGTTCAGGTAGTTATTTAGGAAAAACTGTTTTTTTTTTTTGCGGTTCGGGGGGCCCAGCACAGGGGGGGCGGGGTGGGGGCATGCATTCAGAGGGTGTCAATGATCCTACACTTTTAATTTCGTGCAGTTTTGACCTTGTCAGCCAGAGATATTGTGATGAAAACACCTCATTTTTTGCTTTTTAATTTTTAACTAGGTGGCGCTATACATGAAATAAGTGGTAATTGGATGGGTTGACATGCCCCCTTAAGACCAACATACATAAAAAAAGGTGGACCTCCTAGGCCCTACGGTTCTCGAGATATTCACAGAAAACTGTCTCCGGCCACCTACAGGTCAGTTGGTGTATAGTAACATAAATTAATTTATTGTGTGGCCCCCCATGAACGGAATTCCACAAAACTTGGCGTGCATACAGAGGGTGTCATAATGATCCTACACTTCCAATTTCGTGCAGTTTTGACTATGTTAGGTCACAGATACCTTCAATTACAACACCTCATTTTTACTTTTTTGTGTTTAACTAGGTGGCGCTATACATGAAATGAGTGGTTATGGAATGGGTTGACATGGCCCCTTGAGATCAACATACAAAAAACAAATGGTCCTCCTAAACCCTACGGTTTTCGAGATATTCACAGAAAACTGTGTCTGCCCTATCCTCCTTTCGGGGGGTCCAGTCCAGCGGGGGGGCTACAGATCAAAACGAAAAACGATGGTTCCATGCTATCCATGTGGGGTTACATGCCCACCAAGTTTCGTGTACCCCGGTCTTTCAGTGTCCCGGGAATCACTGACGGAAATTTGGGCATGCGAAAAAAAAGAAAAAAAATCTGACTAAACCTACAGTATATGACTGCCGCTTCGCTGCGCGGCGGTCATAATAACACACAATGACAAAAATGCACATCTCTTGTATATGTTTTACGCACTGTGTAGTGTGCAGACACTCAGAGAGTGGAACTTTACACAAACACACACACACACACATACTGCATGTTTTATCACTTACTGATGTGTTCAATGTCTGTGAAGATGAAAGAAAAGAAATGAATGTTAACACAAATATAAACAACACTAACCGTGGAATGATTGGTAGGTTGAGAAAACATTTTTGGTGTTCCCCATGGTTCCATTTGAAGTACTTTATGTAATTTAATAACCCATTATATATGTGAAAAGGCATTCATTAATTGACTACATATCCAAAAGTAAAATGAAACAGTCATTTTCTTTTTACTACTTTCAGCAGGACCACATTGCAGACCAACTTTCTTTTAGGCATAGATCATACCATGGTGGTATACGATACATACATGAAGGCTTGATCAGTTCCGGCAGAGGTTTTATTTGTGCCAAAGAAACGGCAACCAACGCACACACTACCTGGAACCAAACAAAATCATCACCTGAGTTTAAAACAACATTCAGTGTGGGATAAAACCAAGCAGTACCATCTTCACCAATACCATAGTAAAAAGCTTATTTGGCCTGCTATGGTCGCAATGATTTGTTTTGGGATGCTATGCTGTATTTGGATTGGTTGAAATACAAAATACAATACATTGTCTATGTGACGTGTAACAAAAACTCTACTGTAAGAGCCAATTTGAGTTTATTATTTGTTGCAAATTATTATTTGTTTGTTAATTGCAATATTGTATTTACCTACTGTAAATTCTTCATTTAAGTTGTGTATAATTATACTTTTATTAAGTGCTTTAATTATATTCGTCAGTTCATCCATCAGGGGAGAGGTGCACTGGGATTTGCTAAGTAAGTCATGTGATGCATACGTGTGCTTAGGTTGCATGAGACGGTCAGGCTAAGAAGGCAACACAGTTTTCTGACCGACACTGACGATGAGAAAAAGAGATAGAGCTAATTAGTTTATTCGAACGACATCATTGATGTTTCATTTTGTATATTGACACATTTATTTTTAAGTAAACAGTTGAAAAGGATTTTTGAGTTTGGATGTTTTATTTATGGTCGAGTCACACTAGCTGCCAATCGCCTGCTCCGTTAGTGGCATAGGTTATCCTACAAAAGACAAGAGTGCCACTTACATTAGTCAGAAAACTTTGCTTGGATTGAAGAAGACTCGAAGGAAACCCATGTTAAGAGCATGAATAGGATGTGGAAGTCCAACGAGTGAGCACACCATCAAAGCGTGAAAGAAGTCGGAAGAAAAGGTGAGCTAAAGCTGAAGCTTTACCATGCTAATAGTAGCTGCCATTGCCAAGAGAAAAGTGCCGAGTCATGCAGTAAAGATCGCGTTGCTTGATTGAAATACTAAAGTTTGGAACCATCTAATATTTTGGGAATCTCTGCACTGTAAAGAAGTAAAAGGACATTAGCATTTGCTGTCGAAAAAAAATGATTTTGGACACTTGCTAGTGAATTGTGTGCACTAATGAAGAAGGCAGAACTTTCTGGAAACGAATTAACACCCGACGATTGTAGCCTCAAGAGGGCGCCAAAGCCCACTGAAAAGGCATTGCAAGAAAAACTGCATAGGCTAATCGGAACAAGGAAAGGAAAATTCGCCCAGCTCACTATCAAAATGAAAGAAATTGATGAGCATATGAAAAATGATGAGTGACAAAGGGTGCAGTTGGTAGAGCACAGAGTGCACTTTTGCAGAGTGATATGTGGAATTTGCATAAAGATTTAGTGGAACTTAATGATGCCTTAATACCTTTAATGGATGAAGAGGAGAGAAAATTAGACCAGCAATGGTTTGCTACTAAAATAACATCAGCAAAAGAATATGGGGAAAGTTGTTCGGAATGGGTCAGTCGTCAGCTTGAAAGTAAGGAAGAGGCTCCAAGTACATATTCAGATGTCCTGCTAGAAACAGATGATGTGGATGTGGGCGATAGCATTTCACAAGTTAATCTGATGGATTGCAGACCTAAAAGTAGACATGGATGTTGTTTCAGTTAGGTCAGGAAGATCCTCACGAAGCTCTTTATCCACAGTGTGCGCTAAAGAGGAGGCTGAACATGCAGCACTCATTGCTCGAGCGGCTGCATTAGAACAAATGCAAGCTCTTGATCTTGAAGAAGCTAAGTTTAAAGAGAAAGGTTGGAAGTTGATGCAGCACTAGCAGAATCCACCGCAAAATTGAAGGTGTTAGAGACATATGAGGATGATGGAATGAACAGTTATGTGTCTAAGTGGCCTGCTAGGGCAAAGGTAAAGGAACAAATGGATAGCATGCACTCATCAGTAGGACAAGGATTGCAGAGTTCCAGAACTGGGGTATACCAGCCAATGTCGAACAGGCAGAGACAACCTGCAAAACAAAAAGACAATGATGATAGAGACCTCCATCAAGTGTTGCAGAAACAAAGTGTCATTACAGAAATGCTGGTCAAACAGCATAATTTAACAAGTCTGCCACGCAAAGAGGTTCCAGTATTCAAAGGTGATCCTCTCACCTACAAATCGTTCATTAGAGCATTTGAACATGCTGTAGTTAGCAAAGCTGATACTTACCAAGATATGTTTTATTATCTGGAGCAATATACCAGTGGTGAATCGCAGGAACTGGTCCGTAGCTGTGAGCATATGCTGCCTGAAAGAGGCTATAAAGAAGCTAGAAGGTTATTGCAGAAACACTATGGCAATGAACTAAAGATTGCAAATGCTTACATGGAGAAAGCTTTGAATTGGCCCAACATCAAGATGGAGGATGGCAAAGCTCTTAATGCGTATGCGCTGTTCCTTACTGGCTGCAAGAACACCATGGGTGATTTAGAGTTCATGGAAGAAATGGACAACCCTACTAATATGCACACTGTTTTTTCCAAGCTTCCTTATAAACTGCGTGAAAAGTGGAGAGTGACTGCAAGGTTCTCTGAACTGGTCGATTACATCGAGCGACAGGCCAGAATTGTAATGGACCCACTGTTTGGAAGCATGTCAAAGTCTCATGTGATCAAGGAAGGAAAGGACAAGTTTACCATGGGGACCAAGGGACAAGAAAGCCATGAGAAGCGGCCAAAAGGGAAGCAGCAGCTTTGCTACAGGTGTTATGGCTACACAAGAAGAAAAGGAACAAGATTTGACAATAAAGAAAGCTCCTGCTCTCACTTTACAGAAACCTTGTGCTTACTGTCATAACACACACGCTCTCATTGAGTGTAGAAAGATAAAAGAGCTACCTCACAAAGAAAGACTAGATTTCTTAAAATCTAAAGGTCTGTGTTTCGGATGTCTTTCGCCAGGGCACCTCAGTAAGGACTGCAAAAAGAGAGCAAAGTGTCAAACGTGTTCTCAGAGACATCCAGATATTTTGCACTTTGACAGAAAAGGCAGTGTGTCTGCCGATGACAAGAAAAAAGATAACTCTGATGTCAAAGAAATCTCCAACGCCTGTGTCGCTCTGAAACAGGAAGCATGTGCCTGCACTGGGGCCGGAGGAAATTGTGCACTAGCTGTTTTGAGAGGAGTCATAGATATGTGGAAACATATGCGTTCATAGATCTGGGTAGCACAGCAAGCTTTAGCACTAATGATCTCCTAACAAAGCTGAACATTAGGGGCAGACAAACTCAAATTCTTCTTAACACCATGGGCTGTAATAGGGCAGATGATAGTAAAGCTTTGAAGACATCTGTCCTGACGGATTTAGAAGTCTGTGGTGTGGATGAGGATACCTACATTGACCTGCCCAGAGTATTTACCCATAGCTTTATTCCAGTACAAAAGGAGAACATCCCCAAACAGGAGGACATTGCAATATGGCCTTACCTGAAAGAAGTGTCCTTACCTTGCATCGAAGCTGAAGTTGGGCTGCTTATAGGCACCAATGTCCCAAGGGCAATGGAGCCATGGCAAGTTATACATAGTGAAGGGGATGGACCCTATGCGGTGAGAACTGCCTTAGGCTGGGTGGTAAATGGACCACTAAAACAATGTGACAGCCAGAGCCACACAGTCAACCGTCTTTCAGTCATTGAGATAGAGGAACTGTTACGTCAACAGTACAATGCAGACTTCCCAGAGCGTGACTGTGAAGAAAAGGAAGAAATGTCACAGGAGGACCACAAATTCATGTCTATGGTGGCCAATTCAGCTAAACTGTTGAATGGCCATTACTGCATTGGTTTGCCTATGAAAGATGAGACAATGAAAATGCCGAACAATCACTGTATCGCAGAACAGCGAGTCATCAGCCTGAAAAGGAAGTTGAAAAGACATGCAAGCTTCCATGAGGACTATAAGGCATTCATGAATGATGTAATTGAGAAGGGCTATGCAGTCAAGGTCCCTACGGAACAACCATTGGGCATTGAGGATGGTAGGGTGTGGTACATTCCTCACCATGGAGTGTACCACCCCAAGAAAAGGAAGATTTGCGTAGTCTTTGACTGCACAGCATCATACAGAGGAGTCTCTCTAAATGAGCAGCTGTTGCAGGGTCCGAATCTTTGAAGTCAGTCTCATTGGAGGCTCAGGCAGTTGATCTTGTGAGAGATCTAAGAGCACTTTGTGCTAAGGGAGGCTTCCAACTGATGAAGTGGGTTATTTCGAGTAAGGCTGTTCTGTTGACCATCCCTGAAGAAGATCGAGCCACTGAGGTCAAAGACTTAGACTTAAGTCACAACATTCTTCCCCTAGAACGTGCCCTGGGTGTCCAGTGGTGCACAAACACAGACAGTTTTAAGTTCCAGCTGAATATTCCCGAAAGGCCCATGACAAGGCGTGGGATCCTGTCTGTCGTTAATGCACTGTACGACCCACTTGGATTTTTGGCACCAGCTATTCTGCCTGCAAAGCAAATCCTGATGGCTCTGTGTGATGAGAAGTATGGCTGGGATCAAGAAATCAGTGACCAACATGCACGCAGATGGCAAGAATGGTTGTTGGAACTAAAGCTGCTAGAGGGATACACAGTAAGCAGGTGTGTGAAGTCGATGAAATTTGGACCTTTGCATTCAGCACAATTACACCGCCGCTTACTTACTCCTGACAAATGAAAAAGGAGAGAAGAGTAGCACTCTGTTGATGGGAAAGGCAAGGGTAGCACCTTTGAAACATGTAACAATCCCACGGCTGGAGCTAACAGCCGCAGTGGTGGCTGTAAGGATGGACCAGATGTTACAACGCGAGCTGCAGGTGTCACTCCAAGAATCTTTTGGACTGACAGCACCACAGTTTTGAGATATATTGGAAATGAACACAGTCGCTTCAAGACTTTTGTCGCAAACAGAGTCTCAGCGATAAGGGATCACTGTTGTCCTTCCCAATAACGCTATGTAAAGTCAGAAGAAAATCCAGCGGATCAAGCCTCAAGGGGACTGAAGGTGAGGGAATTCGTGGAAAGCAAGACTTGGTTGCAAGGCCCTAGCTTCCTTCTACAGTCTCAGGAGGATTGGCCCAAATTGCCTTACTTAACAGACATAGCTATAGAGGATACCGAGGTCAAGTCCTGTGCAGTAAGAGTAGAAGAGATTGCTCAGGAAAAGGCGCCTGCTTTGGATATGCTCATTTCCCACTACTCAGATTGGGCACGGCTGAAAAGGGCAGTGGCTTGGCTTTTGAAGCTGAAAGAAATGCTGCTTCAATTAAGAGAGGAAAGAAAAGCGTTTAAGGACAAAATCAGATTATCAGAAAGCTGCTCTAAACAACATGAGTTGCTGGCAACAGCACACATGAAAAAGTTTAAGATGACTCTGAAACCAGCAGTGCTCGCCATAGAAGATCTGGAAGAGGCTGAAATGGAGCTAATACGGTTTAGTCAGCTACAGACTTACCCAGAGGAAATCTTGGCTCTTCAAACAGGTGGAAATGTTCGAAAGACCAGCTCCATCTACAAATTAGATCCATTTCTGAAGGATGGAATTGTTAGGGTTGGTGGGCAACTCTCCAGATTATCCATGCCAGAGGAGACGAAACACCCTGCAATTATTTTCAAGGGGTCAACAGTTGCTGCTCTTATCTTGCAACATATCCATAAAGAAATAGGTCATTGCAGACGCAACTATATGCTATCCAGGCTGCGCACTAAGTATTGGATATCCCTCAAGCTAGCTCAGCAATCAGAGGCATAATTTCTAAATGCACAGTCTGCAGAAGACTCAACAGCAGGTTGGGAGAGCAAAAGATGGCTGATCTGCCATTGGACCGCATCATGCCGGATCAGCCTCCTTTTACCAACACAGGAGTTGACTTTTTTGGGCCTTTCGAGGTCAAGAGAGGGCGAGGCCATGTCAAAAGGTATGGAGTGCTTTTTACCTGCCTTAACATAAGAGCCGTCCACATTGAGATTGCCCATAGTCTGGACACCGACTCCTGCATAAATGCGCTCCGACGTTTTACATGCAGAAGAGGACAAGCCAAGATCATGCGCTCAGACAATGGGACAAATTTTGTTGGTGCCGAAAGGGAGTTACGTGAAGCACTGGAAGAACTGACGGCGGGAAAGACAGATCTGGACGGTACGGAAGATCTTGAACTCAATTGTCAGACAGCAGAGGTTGGATGATGAAGGACTGCTAACTGTCATGTGTGAGGTGGAGTCCATCATTAACAACAGGCCTCTCACACCGGCTTCGGATGATCCCAATGATTTAGATGTCCTAACACCCAACCACCTGCTGCTTTTGAAAGCTCAACCAAGCATCCCGCCTGGACTCTTCTCAAAGAATGACCAATATGCTCGACGACGATGGCGGCAGGTGCGGTACATTGCTGACCTGTTTTGGGCCAGGTGGCTCAAAGAGTACCTGCCGTTACTTCAAAATCGGTAGAAGTGATCAAGACCATGAAGGAACCTTCAAGTGGGAGACATCGTCTTAATAGCAGACCAGGCTGCTCCACGTAATTCTTGGATAATGGGACGCATCACGAAGACTCTACCAGATGCCAAAGGTGTGGTAAGGCGAGCTATCGTACAAACGAAGACCAACCAACTTGACCGACCTGTGAGTAAGCTTTGCCTGATACAAGAGTCAGGATAAAAGGACTCTAGGACTGTTGAACTGGACTAATAGTGATGATGATTAAACTTGTGTGATATGTACAATGTTAGAGTAACTTGAAAGATTATATAGTTTGATGGCTCTTATTGAGTGATAGTTTGGTAATTGTTCTGCCCACTGCATAAACAATTAGGGGCCGGATATGTAAGAGCCAATTTGAGTTTATTATTTGTTGCAAATTATTATTTGTTTCTTAATTACAATATTGTATTTACCTACTGTAAATTCTTCATTTAAGTTGTGTATAATTATTATTTTATTAAGTGCTTTAATTATATTCGTCAGTTCATCTATCAGGGGAGAGGTGCACTGGGATTTGCTACGTAAGTCATGTGATGCATACGTGTGCTTAGGTTGCATGAGACGGTCAGGCTAAGAAGGCAACACAGTTTTCTGACCGACACTGACGATGAGAAAAAGAGATAGAGCTAATTAGTTTATTCGAACGACATCATTGATGTTTCATTTTGTATATTGACACATTTATTATATATATATTAAGTAAACAGTTGAAAAGGATTTTTGAGTTTGGATGTTTTATTTATGGTCGAGTCACACTAGCTGCCAATCGCCTGCTCCGTTAGTGGCATAGGTTATCCTACAAAAGACAAGAGTGCCACTTACATCTACTCTTACTTGATTATTGTAATAATGAAAATAACTTGCCGGACTTAAAATACATTTCTACTGGTGTAATGCAAGACTATTGGAAAAAGAGGGGATGGATTTCATACCAGCAGGATCATGGTGAAAGGCAGGTGAAATCTCAGATACTCTGTGGGGGAGATAAAAGTAATCTATAAGAATGGTCTTTCTAATATATGGAAAGAACTGGGCTTTGCACGATTATTTAGGCCTGATCATTTGAGATGCTGGTATATGAAACACAAGTAACAGAAGTAAAATTACACTACATTACTGTTCTTGTTACATTGTAAATATATCAGTCTATGAGTAATATTCTGGTACACTCTAGAGTATTAAGGCTTTTACACTACCCTTACTTGAGCTTAACAAATGAGCAATGACAAAATAACAGATTTTTTTTATTGTGCTCTTAGTGTACAATAAGGGACTCCCAAGTGCAATAATGTGTTTAACACTCATCAGTGTTAAAAGATCCATGTTTATTAATTTAGCTAGTTATCATCTTTAATATCAATTATTTATTTACCTAATATCAATTATATATCTAACCCTTGTCTACACCACTGCACTGCGAATTAGGTTGTATTATTTGTGCACTGACATTAAAGACTATCTATTCTGTTCTATTATATTGTATGTATGCTATTCTGTTCTATTCTATGTTATGCTATTCTATTCTATTAATTTTCTTTTATATAAGAAAGAAAATTGCTTACCTGTAAGTCAGAATAAGGACACTGTGTGGACATGTACTGCCCAAGACACCCTGTATTTGTGAAATGGAGTGGACTGCCGTTCTTTTTTATATGCTGCAGACACACACACACACACACACACATACAAAATACACGCACATGTAACACACATAACACACATAACACACATAACACACATAACACGCACACACATACGCACCTGCAGGCGATAGGCAGGATATTTTAAAATACTCAGGTAAAAGGAATCCACATGTGACCCAGTCAGAGATTAGTAACAAAAATGCATTCGGACATTTTGTTTACTTGTTTGTTTGAACATACTGTAAGACAAACACAGACACAGAGTCACAAAAATACCAGCACACTGAAAGCTGCCCTTGACTGCGTGCATACAGTATGCTATAGGGAAATCTGAGACATGGGAAGGACACTCTAACCCTCTGTAAGACCCTGCGATTCTGAATAGACTGGGATATTATAACTCAAGATTGTTTTGTTTCACTAGCCATTTGAGACTATCATTCACAAAAGGACTGTGTACCTGTAAGACTATGCCAATACAGTCAAAACACCCGTGTTGCATGGAGTTGCTTGCACTGGACGTGACTTTATTCTCCTCACAAAGGGGTGTGTCACGTTTCTACACTCCGTCTTGGGAGAACTCTGCACATGTTGCGTACTGATTGTAGTCCAACAAAAGAGGACAGTTCACGTAAAAGGACATGCAAAGATCCTCCCTGTAGAGCTGTGTGTGTGTGTTTGTGTGGTGGTAGGGGATTCTGTTGTGTAATTACGGTAATGTTGCAGAGGCCTGTGGGAATTTTGGTCAACTCTGGTATATAGGATATCTCAGGGCAGGTTTGTTTATAAAAACCCTTTGTCACTCTACCCTCCCATTAGGGGAGTTGGACCAGTTTAGACATTTTAGCTGCTGAATTACTTGGAGTTATTTGAACCCCAGATTCCCCAGGCCAGGACACCCCCAGGCGAGCTGGATCTATGCAAATCTTATACAGTATGTCTTGTCCCTGCTATGTAAGCCCCACCCATCCTCTGTAAAGCAAGGGACAAAAAGTTGATGCTGGAAAGTACTCACATTGTAAAGAGAAGATTGTCATCTGACAGGCACATCAGAAAAAAAAAAAAAATGTTAAAATACATTTGTTTTTTTATTAGAAAGTTGGACTATTTGTATAGCTGTCTTTTCATTTATATGAACTATATTCAAAGTCTTTCAATGCCAATTGCCAGAGTTTTATTTTTTTAATTGGCTGATTTTTTTTCATCAATGGCAGTGGATTTTTTTCCCAAAGTCGTTGTGATTGTTTTTTTGTTTAAAACATTTTAAAATTACCTAATATCAACTGAATCAGAGGAAACAACACGTATGATATATTATCAAAACACCCATGCTCTGTCCCATAGGAAATAAAATGTCTAAATAAGATCTTCCTTTGTCTATTCTGTAAGGATTTCTGGGAAATTTAATTTGGGTCTCCTGCCTGAGAGTCAGGAACCTTACCCCTAGGCTACAAGTGACTGGAAGACTCAAGTGCAGAGACAAATTCAGTTGAGTTAGTTCTGATCAAACGTTCTTTACTTTAAGGCTATGCAGAGGTATCCAAAAACAAGTAAGAGTAATCCAGGCACAAAGGGGGAAAAAATCCAGGCAGTCAATCAATCACTCAAATCCAACAGAGAAGTAGCAAAAAGGTACAGGGGAAAAAAGGTAGGTGGCCACAGCTCAGAAGTCAGATCGCTTTAACTAGCGTTCAACTTACAAGGTGCCGTCATCGAGTATCAATTCAAGACTAAGCAAAACACAAAGGATCAGGCAGCTTATATAGGAAGGTAAACAAGGCTCAGGTGGACATAATTCCCTAATTGAAAATTAGACATGTGACTAATCAAGCACGTACACAGAGTTACCCACATGGGCAAAAGAGGCATTACAGTCCAAAACAAAGTCAACCTGCACACTGAGGACCCCACATGGCCAAAAGGAGCATTAAGTCCTATTCACACAAAGAACGATAACTATGGACTATAACGTGGAGTGCATGGCGCAACAAGGTGTTCCTAGGTTTTTTAATCAGGCATATGGGTGTGTTTGGGGCGTAACATCATTTTAAACCAATGAGAATGACATCTGTCATTCCTTTAACGCTAACGCAATAATATGTCAAATAAATGCATCGGTATTTTGGCATTCAACGGGCGATTTGAAGGAGGCTGCTTGCGAGACCGGATGGAATAGTCATTCTTAAACCATGCTTTACTAAAAACCTAGCATAGCCTTCACGCATTTGCACTCGTCTATTAATTGAACTCATTGGCAAAGTGAAACTAACTTCACCAAGGAGTCAGTCAACGACAAGACAGTTATATGCAGTTACTTTCACTATTGACTGACAATGGGTTACCACCGAAAACATTGGCACACTTGCCAATATTGCTCAAATGACTGAATAAAACAACATTTATCCTGCAGAGGAGTTGCTTATATCTCGTGACAGTTCGTCTTCAGCTGTTGCTCCATAACGTGTCTCTCGCCTCTCCCCTAATCACTTTTAACCGTCATTACCAATTTGCAAATGATGGTGAATAACTACTCATTATGAGATGTACAGTATTTGTAATATCTTTATTCTAATTATGTTTCCCATTGTAATGGTGCAATTTGTAATGCTTTTGCATGGATGTGCGCTGGTGTGCATTCATGAATGATAGAAGGATGGAATTGCACCTGCCAATATGACTGGTGACATGCGCTCTTAAAATAGCATATGAACAACTCGCCATTGACTTCTGACCAGGTTTAGGTGGTGTATGATAGGCGATTTTTAGACAACGCACTAGGCCCCTCCTAGGTTGTTAATTGCCACACCCTGGGCGCAATAAGCGTGCAAAATACCGAATTCAACTTTGCTGCGTGAATAACGAAAGTATTACACCATGCGCTGGTGACCCAAAAATACAGCCCTATAACTATAACCATAACGATAAAAGCGTTCACACTGAACAACGATAAACAAAGTCTCCTTGTGTTAATGAATGTGGCGGTTAAAATTCAATGGGTTCTGATTGGCTAGTAGCTTTTATCGTTCTGAAAATCGCTCTGAAAGTGATCCCCAGCGATATCGTTCTTCATGTCGTTATCGTTATAGTTTATGTGAACGTCATCATTCATATTAACGACAACAATATTTATTTATAGCCAGGGTAGGAATTTGGCCGTCAGAAGCCCCTTGGCGTTGGCCGTGATGCCCCCTTTGAAAAATCAGAGGTTTACAGGCCACGGTGGCCTTGGTGCCCCCTTCTTTCAATATTCTGCTTTCCGTCCTACTAATAGCGATTTTTATTTAGCCTGTGGCCTGTCAAAATAATCTTAGCATTCACAGCGCAAATTAATTTACCCAGCTACTATGTTGACCCAACGTTGTGAACTGGTCAGCTGATGACGTTACCATTTGATGCCGTGGGAAACGTCACCACGACATCAGCCGATGACGTTGCCATGTAGTACCGTGAGTGATGTTGACCCAACGTTGTGAACTGGTCAGCTGATGGCGTTACCATTTGATGCGTTGGGAAAGCGTAACTACCATTTGACATCACCCCGACATGACGTTGCCATGTAGTACTGTGAGTGATGTTGACCCAACGTTGTGAACTGGTCAGCTGATGGCGTTACCATTTGGTGCCATGAAGAATGGTGCCACAACATCGTGATCAGGTCAGCATTTTACCTATTGGTAGGGGGATCGAACCAGCAAACCCCGGTTTCAAGTCCTGACCAGTAGGCCATGTCTGCCCCAAATTAGTTAGAAATATCCACCATAATGTATTCAGATGTATATGGGGAAATGTATTGGTAATATTTGTAAAGATATATGTACATATATATTGTAACATATATGCACAATATATGTTACAATATATATGTATATATGAGACCATGCACATACAATGTATGCACAATACATATGTGGTGATATATACAGTATATGTACATTACATGTAAGATCTAAAAATATATGAGTACTTACAGTTTTCTCAGTTGCTAAAACACTAAAATCCATTGGCTGAAGAAAGTTCTCAGTTGCTTGAACTCATTTAGCTAATTGTTCAGTCTGTTGTCAATACCTTAAACCATTTCACCTTAAACCATTTCACAAGTATCACATGAAAGAGCAGTTACGAATTGTCACCTTTCACTTTGCATGTTGTGGCAACGTTGCTAAACAGGACTGGTGGAGTTGGTAACTTACGTTGCGGTTATGAAACGGCACCTTTCAACTCCCGTTGCTGCAGCGTCACCTGATGTTGTGGTTACGGAGTGGCGGCGTTGGGGAGTTACGTTATGATTACAATTGTCACCTTTCACTTTGCATGTTGTGCTTAGCGTTGCTAAACAGGACTGGTGGTGTCGGTAACTTACGTTCACGGATTCTGAAAGCGGCACCTTTCAATTCCCGCGTTGCTGCAACGTAACTTAATGTTGCAGTGACGGATTGGCAACGTTGGGGAGTGACATTGCGGTTACGAATTCTCACCTTTCACTTTGCATGTTGTGGCAACGTTGGATCACGGCGTTTGTGGCAATGTATTTTGGGTCATTCAGTTACATTGCAGCAACGTACTGGCAATGTAACGGTGCTAGCTGGGTAGTCTTTTAGCAGTGGAGAAAGTGACAGGCAAGAAAGAAAGTGCGTCCACCATTCTTCTCAGTTGAACTACTCGCGAAGTAGCCTAGCCTACTCATCATCACACAGACATCACAAGTATCACATGAAAGAGCTTTTTCTCAGCTTTTAAATGATGTTAGCCGATAATTGCTGTGTTGAACGGTTCGTGAGAAAAGTAAATAATATAATTCAATTTAATCATACATTCTACCGAAGGTTTTGCGTCCATGATCTCCCTACCCATTCATCTCGGTGGAATACTTCACGGACCCTTCTTTTAACACGACAAACCATATATCAGAATAAACAGCAGACCTTACCCGAACACAAAGGTGTAAAGCAGTCCCCTGTACAGTTAGCCGTTTTGCAGTAAATTTGACATGCATGGATGTCTCCAAATTTGGGCTTGAAGTTTTACAATGTGTTTAAATTGTTCCACATGATTTCATAACAGGCCAAATACAAAATAAATGTTACAAATATCGCCTAGATATTGGTAAATCAGAGGACAGCTGACTAAGAGTTTGTGAAAGTAGCCTTAATGATCACAAAATGCTAAGCATGCATCTAGGCTATTTGAGTTTCTTAAAGCTGAGCTGTGCTTAAATTGTTCAATACATGATTTCATAGCAGGCCAAATAGATGATCAGATGATTTACAGTTCTATGTAATATGTCATGTTTCATGTTTTTGTAACGTTTCATACAGTGATGCAGGTCTACTGCAGTGAATAGGCTAAATACAACTTTGATCATTTTTATATGCTACTACTGTATAGGTAACTTTGGCCTTGGTGCCCTGACATGTGGCCTTGGTGCCCTGACATGTGGCCTTTATGCCCAACCCAAGGCTAGAGGGTGTGGAGGAAAGGTTGCCTCCTGCTGCTGATCATTTGGGGAACAAGGTGTAAGAAATGATTGGAGCAGATTACACTTCACTTTAATATGTCTCAGTTGACCTCTGTCCTCTAGGCAGCACTCCTCACATCTACAAACCTGCTTTATCAATCAGAGAAGGCAATAACTTGACTTGATGTGTGACTCAATGACTTTGATGTTTTCTTATATTCAAATGTAATGACATTTACACCAGGGTTGTGCACAATTCAAATTTCAATTCTGCTTCCTGTTTGCTACCTCAATTGAAATGCAAGAATTGAATTGGAATTTAAGAGCCAGTTTCAATTAAATTCTGGAATTTTGCACAAGACTGATTTACACAAAATGTCTGTCTAAAAACTCTCAAAATGGTTTCTCTACATTCAGTGCAAATTTGAGGGTAACTTAAGTCAGTGTTGCACCCACAAACCTATGGAGCATTGAAGGGAGGGATCTATTTTGGCTGTTGAGTTCAAATATCAACAATCTTTCTGCTCTATTGCTAACTGTACTTTCATTGATTGACTTTAGACTTGCCCTTTCTGTCTCAAACTGTGTAAAAATGAATTTCAAACATTTCCTTGGGGGAAGATGCCCCTGGATCCCCCCTTAAAGCTCTGAACGTCTTAAACTCTCAGCGCCTCTCCTGGGACTTTCCACAAAGGTCTGGCACAACTCTTGGTTTTGCATAATAGACAGACATAGACTTTGCTTTTGGTGTATGTGAATTTTTTTGCCGTTGTTTTGATAATCCCTTAGGAAAAAAAAACTTCAAAATAAGATCTGACTTGTTTCTCCAAAACCCACCTTAGGAGAATTAAAGAGCAATAAAAACAGATTGAGAAGAACAAAGGGGTATTTTGAGATTTTTCAGCCATGAAGTACTCCTTTTTTCCTCCGTTTTTCCTCTCAATCTATTCTTATTGCTCCTCATTTCTCCTAAAGGGGATTTAGGAATAACAGGTGAGATATCAGTAAGGGCTGATTTATTTGTTGTGAGACAAAATAAAGACATTTTCAAGACAAGAAATTTTCTTTTGGGCACTCCCCTGTCATTTTGGAAAAAAACAAACTCCTCACTCTGACGATGATCCATGTCTTTTTGCCAAGGGCAACGTCTTCACCTGAACAGGTTAGACCGCCAACTAGACAGCTCATGATTCAGTTGGTTGACCTCAGTAGAGTCAGGTGTGATTACTCCAACACCAAAGACATCTGGAATATCCACATTCATTGGTGGTCAAAGTCTTTTGTGAAATAAAACACTCTGCTCCCATTCTATCAATCAGAAATGTGCAGTCAGCCTGTGTCCAAACTGCAAGTGGACGTCTGACTTGTCAAATAGCATTGTTCATACACTTCTAGTGCATCCTAATCAACTACTAGTCTCTTGTCCAATACATCATTTCAATAAGAGCAACCGGAAGAAAATGAAAACAGGGTGTCAGTTTTATTTTGTTAGTTTTATTCTCTGCATAGGTTTAAACCATCACAGCAGCAAAATTGAAGAGACATCAACAACAACAGCTGTCAGTGCTTTTACAAAAAAAACTAACCTTATCAACACGTATCATTGCTTCACCATTTTTTACATGTTGTAACATGCAGTCATGCCCTTATGGGTCTCTAATGGATACAGAATCGTCCTTCTCAAGAGCCAGTTTTCCAAAGACACAAGGACACCTAAAACGGACTTTGTAATCCTGGCAGCGTTGGTTGGGCCCGTTCTTGCAAACAAACCCGACCGTCGGAGAGTAGCTACAGGGAGGAAAAGACGTAAATGATATCTTCAGCACTATGTAATGTGATGAACTCCATTTCTATGCGTTCGACCTTATATTGTAATTAAAAAGTCATAATGTCAATATCTTTGCCCTCTTCTTCATAGGCCAAAACAACTGTTGTTGTTCAAATGTCTTCAAATGTTTATCAAAAGTCATTTGAAGACCCATCTCTGCCATCTACAATCATTGCTGATTAAAGCTGGGAACAAGTTCAAGTTCAATAAGTAATGAAATTCTTGTGATCAAGAGCCAGCTCAACTTTATAGAATAACTTCAAAGTAGTATTAAAAAGGTATTATTGTGTTGTGTGTGTGTGTGTGTGTGTGGTGTGGAGGGGGGTTGGTGTGTGTGTATGTTTGTGTGGGGGAGAGGGGGTGTACCTGTGTGTGTGTGGGGGGGGGTATGTTCTTTGTTTTGGGATGATGAAATGGTGTGTGTGTATGGGGGGGGGAGTAAACATGTGTAACTTGAGAAGAAAATTGAAGAGAAAAATAACACTACTCACTGTATGAAAATAATAAAAAAATAACACTACTCACTGTGAGAAGTCTTGACCAGTAATGGTCGCAGGAGTGTCTGTGTCCACAGTCCTGCTCTCGATGGCGATGGGATTGGCGCCAGATCTGACCAGGGTGTTCTTTCCACAGTTCCGATCCAGCGTCTCCCAGTCCCGTAACGCCCGGGATTGTCACGGTCAAACCACGGTGTCCAGCACACTGCGTGGGCAAAATAATAAAACAGATGGGTTAAACAGATCATTTCAGGTCTAATCAGCTGGATTTGAATTTACCTTACTGCCAGGGGTTGAAACTCAGAGCTGCCAACTCTCACACATTGAGAGTGAGATTCATTCATTTGATTGGCTCAACACGCTTTTACACCAATCAAATGCGTGAGGGTTGGCAGCTCTGGAAACTGTTTTTTATTTGAATTTACCTTACTGCCAGGGGTTGAAACTGTTTTTTTATCTTGGCCTAGGCTACACATATAAACATATCAACATATAAATCGACATGTTCTATTTAAGCCAGAAGACATGAGTGAGAGTGGGTTTGGTAAAGGATATCGCCACAGCTGTATTTTGGCCATAGGTACGAGCAGGGGCACAGCTACCCATTTTTTATGCAACAACAATATTGCCCCAAAAAAAAAAAAAAAACAAATAAAGCAAAACAAAAGGCCAATAATTCACACTATTACTGTGCATTAGTGTGTATAATATATATGTATATTTTAAAGAAATGCTGCCAATTTAATCCAGGCACAAAGGGGGAAAAAATCCAGGCAGTCAATCAATCACTCAAATCCAACAGAGAAGTGGCAAAAAGGTACAGGGGAAAAAAAAGGTAGGTGGCCACAGCTCAGAAGTCAGATCGCTTTAACTAGCATTCAACTTACAAGGTGCCGTCATCGAGTATCAATTCAAGACTGAGCAAAACACAAAGGATCAGGCAGTTTATATAGGAAGGTAAACAAGACTCAGGTGGACATAATTCCCTAATTGAAAATTAGACATGTGACTAATCAAGCACGCACACAGAGTTACCCACATGGGCAAAAGAGGCATGACAGTCCAAAACAAAGTCAACCTGCACACTTGACTTTGACCCCACATGGCCAAAAGGAGCATTAAGTCCTATTCACACCAAGAACGATAACTATGGGCCTTATCATGACATTCTAAAGTACATCGTCACTCGTCAAAAGTCTATTAAAATTTAGTAGGATGTCCATTTCACATTGGGAGGGGTTTCGTCATCAAACGTGGAGCGCATGGCGCAACAAGGTGTTCCTAGGTTTTTTAATCAGGCATATGGGTGTGTTTGGGGCGTAACATCATTTTAAACCAATGAGAATGACATCTGTCATTCCCTTTAACGGCGCAACGCGCAATATGTCAAATAAATGCATCGGTATTTTGGCATTCAACGGCGCATTTGAAGGAGGCTGCTTGCGAGACCGTATGGAATAGTCATTCTTAAACCATGCTTTACTAAAAACCTAGCATAGCCTTCACGCATTTGCACTCGTCTATTAATTGAACTCATTGGCAAAGTGAAACTAACTTCACCAAGGAGTCAGTCAATGACAAGACAGTTATATGCAGTTACTTTCACTATTGACTGACAATGGGTTACCACCGAAAACATTGGCTGGAAAAAGCAACACTTACCAATATTGCTCAAATGACTGAATAAAACAACATTTATCCTGCAGAGGAGTTGCTTATATCTCGTGACAGTTCGTCTTCAGCTGTGCTCCATACGTGTCTCTCGCCTCTCCCCTAATCACTTTTAACCGTCATTACCAATTTGCAAATGATGGTGAATAACTACTCATTATGAGATGTACAGTATTTCGTAATATCTTTATTCTAATTATGTTTCCCATTGTAATCGTGCAATTTGTAATGCTTTGCATGGATGTGCGCTGGTGTGCGTTCATGAATGATAGAAGGATGGGGCGTGCACCTGCCAATATGACTGGTGACATGCGCTCTTAAAATAGCATATGAACAACTCGCCATTGACTTCTGACCAGGTTTAGGTGGTGTATGATAGCGATTTTTAGACAACGCACTAGGCCCCTCCCTAGGTTGTTAATTGCCACACCCCTGGGCGCAATAAACGTGCAAAATACCGAATTCAACTTTGCGCGTGAATAACGAGTATTACGCCATGCGCTGGTGACCCAAAATACAGCCCTATAACTATAACCATAACGATAAAAGCGTTCACACTGAACAACGATAAACAAAGTCTCCTTGTGTTAATGAATGTGACGGTTAAAATTCAATGGGTTCTGATTGGCTAGTAGCTTTTTATCGTTCTGAAAATCGCTCTGAAAGTGATCCCCAACGATATCGTTCTTCATGTCGTTATCGTTATAGTTTATGTGTGAACGTCATCATTCATATTAACGACAACAATATTTATTTATAGCCAGGGTAGGAATTTGGCCGTCGTAGCCCCTTGCGTTGGCCGTGATGCCCCTTTGAAAATCAGAGGTTTACAGGCCACGGTGGCCTTGGTGCCCCCTTCTTTCAATATTCTGCTTTCCGTCCTACTAATAGCGATTTTTATTTAGCCTGTGGCCTGTCAAAATAATCTTAGCATTCTGGCAGCAAAATTAATTTACCCAGCTACTATGTTGACCCAACGTTGTGAACTGGTCAGCTGATGACGTTACCATTTGATGCCGTGGGAAACGTCACCACGACATCAGCCGATGACGTTGCCATGTAGTACCGTGAGTGATGTTGACCCAACGTTGTGAACTGGTCAGCTGATGACGTTACCATTTGATGCCGTGGGAAGCGTAACCCGCGACATCAGCCGATGGCGTTGCCATGTAGTACCTGTGGTGATGTTGATAGCGTTGTGAACTGGTCAGCTGATGACGTTACCATTTGATGCCGTGGGAAACGTAACCACGACATCAGCCGATGACGTTGCCATGTAGTACTGTGAGTGATGTTGACCCAACGTTGTGAACTGGTCAGCTGATGACGTTACCATTTGGTGCCATGAAGAATGGTGCCACAACATCGTGATCAGGTCAGCATTTTACCTATTGGTAGGGGATCGAACCAGCAACCCTTCGGTTTCAAGTCCTGACCAGTAGGCCATGTCTGCCCCAAATTAGTTAGAAATATCCACCATAATGTATTCAGATGTATATGGGGAAATGTATTGGTAATATTTGTAAAGATATATGTACATATATATTGTAACATATATGCACAATATATGTTACAATATATATGTATATATGAGACCATGCACATACAATGTATGCACAATACATATGTGGTGATATATACAGTATATGTACATTACATGTAAGATCTAAAATATATGAGTACTTACAGTTTTTCTCAGTTGCTAAAACACTAAAATCCATTGGCTGAAGAAAGTTCTCAGTTGCTTGAACTCATTTAGCTAATTGTTCAGTCTGTTGTCAATACCTTAAACCATTTCACCTTAAACCATTTCACAAGTATCACATGAAAGAGCAGTTACGAATTGTCACCTTTCACTTTGCATGTTGTGGCAACGTTGCTAAACAGGACTGGTGGCGTTGGTAACTTACGTTGCGGTTATGAAACGGCACCTTTCAACTCCACGTTGCTGCAACGTCACCTGATGTTGTGGTTACGGAGTGGCGACGTTGGGGAGTTACGTTGCGGTTACGAATTGTCACCTTTCACTTTGCATGTTGTGGCAACGTTGCTAAACAGGACTGGTGGTGTCGGTAACTTACGTTACGGTTACGAAACGGCACCTTTCAATTCCACGTTGCTGCAACGTAACTTAATGTTGCAGTGACGGATTGGCAACGTTGGGGAGTGACATTGCGGTTACGAATTCTCACCTTTCACTTTGCATGTTGTGGCAACGTTGGATACGACGTTGTGGCAATGTATTTTGGGTCATTCAGTTACATTGCAGCAACGTACTGGCAATGTAACGGTGCTAGCTGGGTAGTCTTTTAGCAGTGGAGAAAGTGACAGGCAAGAAAGAAAGTGCGTCCACCATTCTTCTCAGTTGAACTACTCGCGAAGTAGCCTAGCCTACTCATCATCACACAGACATCACAAGTATCACATGAAAGAGCTTTTCTCAGCTTTTTTTAAATGATGTTAGCCGATAATTGCTGTGTTGAACGGTTCGTGAGAAAAGTAAATAATATAATTCAATTTAATCATACATTCTACCGAAGGTTTTGCGTCCATGATCTCCCTACCCATTCATCTCGGTGGAATACTTCACGGACCCTTCTTTTAACACGACAAACCATATATCAGAATAAACAGCAGACCTTACCGAACACAAAGGTGTAAAGCAGTCCCCTGTACAGTTAGCCGTTTTTGCAGTAAATTTCGACATGCATGGATGTCTCCAAATTTGGGCTTGAAGTTTTACAATGTGTTTAAATTGTTCCACATGATTTCATAACAGGCCAAATACAAAATAAATGTTACAAATATCGCCTAGATATTGGTAAATCAGAGGACAGCTGACTAAGAGTTTGTGAAAGTAGCCTTAATGATCACAAAATGCTAAGCATGCATCTAGGCTATTTGAGTTTCTTAAAGCTGAGCTGTGCTTAAATTGTTCACTACATGATTTCATAGCAGGCCAAATATAAAATAATTGTTATATATAGCCTAGATATCTGTAATTATTAGATGATCAGATGATTTACAGTTCTATGTAATATGTTATGTTTCATGTTTTTGTAACGTTTCATACAGTGATGCAGGTCTACTGCAGTGAATAGGCTAAATACAACTTTGATCATTTTTATATGCTACTACTGTATAGGTAACTTTGGCCTTGGTGCCCTGACATGTGGCCTTTGTGCCCCCCACCAAATATGCCCAACCCAAGGCTAGAGGGTGTGGAGGAAAGGTTGCCTCCTGCTGCTGATCATTTGGGGAACAAGGTGTAAGAAATGATTGGAGCAGATTACACTTCACTTTAATATGTCTCAGTTGACCTCTGTCCTCTAGGCAGCACTCCTCACATCTACAAACCTGCTTTATCAATCAGAGAAGGCAATAACTTGACTTGATGTGTGACTCAATGACTTTGATGTTTTCTTATATTCAAATGTAATGACATTTACACCAGGGTTGTGCACAATTCAAATTTCAATTCTGCTTCCTGTTTGCTACCTCAATTGAAATGAAAGAATTGAATTGGAATTTAAGAGCCAGTTTCAATTAAATTCTGGAATTTTGCACAAGACTGATTTACACAAAATGTCTGTCTAAAAACTCTCAAAATGGTTTCTCTACATTCAGTGCAAATTTGAGGGTAACTTAAGTCAGTGTTGCACCCACAAACCTATGGAGCATTGAAGGGAGGGATCTATTTTGGCTGTTGAGTTCAAATATCAACAATCTTTCTGCTCTATTGCTAACTGTACTTTCATTGATTGACTTTAGACTTGCCCTTTCTGTCTCAAACTGTGTAAAAATGAATTTCAAACATTTCCTTGGGGGAAGATGCCCCTGGATCCCCCCTTAAAGCTCTGAACGTCTTAAACTCTCAGCGCCTCTCCTGGGACTTTCCACAAAGGTCTGGCACAACTCTTGGTTTTGCATAATAGACAGACATAGACTTTGCTTTTGGTGTATGTGAATTTTTTTGCCGTTGTTTTGATAATCCCTTAGGAAAAAAAACTTCAAAATAAGATCTGACTTGTTTCTCCAAAACCCACCTTAGGAGAATTAAAGAGCAATAAAAACAGATTGAGAAGAACAAAGGGGTATTTTGAGATTTTTCAGCCATGAAGTACTCCTTTTTTCCTCCGATTTTCCTCTCAATCTATTCTTATTGCTCCTCATTTCTCCTAAAGGGGATTTAGGAATAACAGGTGAGATATCAGTAAGGGCTGATTTATTTGTTGTGAGACAAAATAAAGACATTTTCAAGTCAAGAAATTTTCTTTTGGGCACTCCCTGTCATTTTGAAAAAAAACAAACTCCTCACTCTGACGATGATCCATGTCTTTTTGCCAAGGGCAACGTCTTCACCTGAACAGGTTAGACCGCCAACTAGACAGCTCATGATTCAGTTGGTTGACCTCAGTAGAGTCAGGTGTGATTACTCCAACACCAAAGACATCTGGAATATCCACATTCATTGGTGGTCAAAGTCTTTTGTGAAATAAAACACTCTGCTCCCATTCTATCAATCAGAAATGTGCAGTCAGCCTGTGTCCAAACTGCAAGTGGACGTCTGACTTGTCAAATAGCATTGTTCATACACTTCTAGTGCATCCTAATCAACTACTAGTCTCTTGTCCAATACATCATTTCAATAAGAGCAACCGGAAGAAAATGAAAACAGGGTGTCAGTTTTATTTTGTTAGTTTTATTCTCTGCATAGGTTTAAACCATCACAGCAGCAAAATTGAAGAGACATCAACAACAACAGCTGTCAGTGCTTTTACAAAAAAAACTAACCTTATCAACACGTATCATTGCTTCACCATTTTTTACATGTTGTAACATGCAGTCATGCCCTTATGGGTCTCTAATGGATACAGAATCGTCCTTCTCAAGAGCCAGTTTTCCAAAGACACAAGGACACCTAAAACGGACTTTGTAATCCTGGCAGCGTTGGTTGGGCCCGTTCTTGCAAACAAACCCGACCGTCGGAGAGTAGCTACAGGGAGGAAAGACGTAAATGATATCTTCAGCACTATGTAATGTGATGAACTCCATTTCTATGCGTTCAACCTTATATTGTAATTAAAAAGTCATAATGTCAATATCTTTGCCCTCTTCTTCATAGGCCAAAACAACTGTTGTTGTTCAAATGTCTTCAAATGTTTATCAAAAGTCATTTGAAGACCCATCTCTGCCATCTACAATCATTGCTGATTAAAGCTGGGAACAAGTTCAAGTTCAATAAGTAATGAAATTCTTGTGATCAAGAGCCAGCTCAACTTTATAGAATAACTTCAAAGTAGTATTAAAAAGGTATTATTGTTTGTGTGTGTGTGTGTGTGTGTGTGTGTGGAGGGGAGGGGGTTGGTGTGTGTGTATGTTTGTGTGGGGGAGAGGGGTGTACCTGTGTGTGTGTGGGGAGGGGGTATGTTCTTTGTTTGGGATGATGAAATGGTGTGTGTGTATGGGGGAGGGGGGAGTAAACATGTGTAACTTGAGAAGAAAATTGAAGAGAAAAATAACACTACTCACTGTATGAAAATAAGAAAAATAACACTACTCACTGTGAGAAGTCTTGACCAGTAATGGTCGCAGGAGTGTCTGTGTCCACAGTCCTGCTCTCGATGGCGATGGGATTGGCGCAGATCTGACCAGGGTGTTCTTTCCACAGTTCCGTCAGCGTCTCCCAGTCCCCGTAACCGCCGGGATTGTCACGGTCAAACCACGGTGTCCAGCACACTGCACGTGGGCAAAATAATAAAAACAGATGGGTTAAACAGATCATTTCAGGTCTAATCAGCTGGATTTGAATTTACCTTACTGCCAGGGGTTGAAACTCAGAGCTGCCAACTCTCACACATTGAGAGTGAGATTCATTCATTTGATTGGCTCAACACGCTTTTACACCAATCAAATGCGTGAGGGTTGGCAGCTCTGGAAACTGTTTTTTATTTGAATTTACCTTACTGCCAGGGGTTGAAACTGTTTTTTTATCTTGGCCTAGGCTACACATATAAACATATCAACATATAAATCGACATGTTCTATTTAAGCCAGAAGACATGAGTGAGAGTGGGTTTGGTAAAGGATATCGCCACAGCTGTAATTTGGCCATAGGTACGAGCAGGGGCACAGCTACCCATTTTTTATGCAACAACAATATTGCCCCCAAAAAAAAAAAAAAACAACTAAAGCAAAACAAAAGGCCAATAATTCACACTATTACTGTGCATTAGTGTGTATAATATATATGTATATTTTAAAGAAATGCTGCCAATTTGATGTTTAACTTGAAGTATTGATAAATGGTGCATTGTCACTTTAAGAGAGTCTAAACGGTTCTCATAACGTCCTTTTGCCAGTTATTGCTCACAAAGGATACGGCTGATAGGCCTACTCTAGCCTTGTTTGTTTGCACCACATTGACAACACAATATTAAAGGACAATTCTGGCGCAAAATGAACCTAGGGGTTAGTAACACGTGTACCGAGTTCGACCGTTCGCTGGGATTTATTTTCATGCTAGTCGAATGTGACCAGTTTTATTGCAAACCGCTAATTAACGTTTAACGCTAGCCTTTGGGGCAGACGTACAGTAAAAAGTAATTGCTATTTCTATACCACTAACAAGGCTCAAAATAGCACCACACTTACACGGTAGCATAATGAGGGTCTCTACATGTAAACCGAAGCATTGAGAACTTTGTAAGTGTACAGGCAGTTTATTAAAAAGAAACACATTACCGTTCACGTCTGGTTCACATACAGGCAGGCGCCTTGGGAAAACAGAACTCTGGGATGTGAAGTGAATTAATAGAGTTGATTAACCTTGAATCCATGAACACTTGTCTACCTTTATTAAAAATCTTTTGAAAAATAAAAAAATCACTAATGTGAAGAAATGACTGCAGATTCACATACTGTTTTGCAGGTCAGCACAGAATGGAGGGTGGCAGAGGAAACGGACTTTGTAGTCCCGGCAGAAGCATCTCTCCTGATCTGCGTTCTTACAGATGAGCCCAGTGATGTGATCATTCCTGTGACAGAAAAAAACCTCTATTATCGTCCAGCATGCTGTTACTGAGACATTATGCATGATCTTGTAACTTAAAGGTTTACCGTGTAACACTATGTGATTACATTCATATAATAGCCTACACTAATATTGCACTGCTATGAGCAGACATCCCAAGTCTCCAGTCCAAAGGTGTACCCTTGTTTCATATGAGGAAAAAATAATAATAGTCTTGCATGCTGCACTGTTTGTAGTGATTTAGCTGCTGTTACACTCTACCTAGTGTTCAACAAGTGGGTTATAAGTTATACCACACTCTAGTGGACAATAGCTGCATAGCATCCTTAAATCAATGTCAAGTACTTGTGTTTTGTGTGTGTGTGTGTGTGTGTGTGTGTGTGTGTGTTTTCGTGCTTCATAGTGTGAGCTTAGTAAAAACACTATCACCACCTCTATTGGTCAGACTAGATTCCCTTTTGAATAATGTGGGGTGCGATCAGACAGGACACGCTTTGCCACTTGTAAAACGCGAGGTGCACTATGTTTTCATTGAACTTTCAAATCGAGGCGCTCAGGGTGCCTCTGCAGAAACGCAAGGCGCAGCAGGCACACAAAACAAGAGGCACTGTGGGCGCATAAGCCGTGCACAAAACACTTACTGTACTACGCATATGAAACAACATAAAAAAGGCAGATCTCGCTGCAAAACCGTGTCCTGTCTGATCGCGGCCTAAGATAATTAGTTGATAACACTAACCCTATACAGCAACCTCATAGGCATGACAATTCCCTCACCAATGGGAATAACTTCCATTGGCTAATGTCATAGAAATACCCCAATGGGCTAATTTCGATTCCACTCCAGTTTTCTATGCAGCACACTTGATATTGTCTTCCAACTATTCTTAACCATTTGGAGTGAAGTCTCATGAGAAATTAATTTGTAATACATGATAGTTGCGGTAAACACTCACACATGAAACACATTGCCTGCATTATTCAGGCTGATGCCATCCACAGTTGCCACCTCGATGGCAGTGGCATTGGGGCACATAGCGTTGGGGTACTCCGTCTTCAGGTCACTGACAGTCTCCCAGTCTCCAGTTCCAGTTGGGTTGTCACGGTCCATCCAGTCTGTCCAGCACTCTAATGGAGAACAAATAACACAATGACAAAAATGCACAGAGTGGAGCTCCAGAATCTTTGGTACAAAATTCACACCGCACACATACACGCACACACCATTTTTGACACACACAGTGACATTCTGAATGCTTAAAAGGTACTTACTGATGTTTTCCATGCATCCAGGTTCAGTGCAGATGGCTATTAAGAGAAAAAGGAAATTCATGTAAATTAAATATATATTTGTATTTAAACAGGACAATTATCAGCATAAGAAAATGTGGGGTAAAGCTTGTCATGTCCCATGTGCTTTTGTTTTAAGAATTTCATGTAACTGGCTAACCAAATACATAAATTTAAAGTGGGCTTATCAATCTTGTTTCCTGGCATAGATTAGACCATGGTGGTACAAATACATACGTGGGGGAGTGGCATTGTCGATACTCTGCATTTGTGCCAAAGAAACAGCAGCCAAAGCACACAGCAGTGTCTGGAGTCACACAAGTAAATAAACACTATTCAGTATGGAATATACAAACGTCCAATAATAAGGTAGTGCTATCTATATGCCTGGTCAAATACCATACTAAGGAGTCTGACCTGCCATGTTCACATTGTTATGTTTTGGGATGCTGTATTTGGATTAGCCATTAAATTTAAATTTAATAAACAGGGTGACACAGAAATGGAAAAAAGCTCTTTATTTCCTAACTAAAATTAGGAAAGACATTAAAATTACATTTTGAACCTAAACTGTACTCTTAGTTGGCTTCTTTCTAAATGAGAAAAGAAGAGCTGGATATTTTTTTAGCAAGATAGTTGCAAAAAAATATGAGGAGATTGCATACTAGCAATATCATGGTGAAAGGCAGATTTCAGACTTTATATAATGGGGAGAAAGATCGGGATGTTAAGGTTTGCGAACATATGAGTGTGACCTTCCCATTATTTGGGAATATATATGGATTCGGAACATTATATTTTACCATGAAAACAAAAACACTATGAGTATATTTCTCTAGGGCGGTGGTAGTGTAGCAGAGTTAAGGAACTGGGCTAGCGTGCAGTAGCCTGAAAGTTGTCGACAAAAAATGGCTTCTATATGTTTCTATCTGTCCACTCTACCATAAAGGCCTGATTGTTGGAGTGCTGCACTGATGTTTGTCCATACAGGATTACATTTCCCCAGCATGTACAATCATTTATTTTCTGATAAAAGGCTATATGCCTTTGAACTAAATACAACAGTGAATCTATTTTATTTTATTTATTCATTATTCATATACTGTACTGGTGATATCCATGCACTAGCCGCATAAACCATTACAACAGTTGAATGGGGAATGTGTGCAATGGACACAAAAGGATTAACATGTAGTGCCATAACAGTAGAGAACAGAAGATATTTTCACATTGAGGTAAGGGCAGAGAGACCCAAGAGCCACGCTGTGTCTCGCTGCTCACCTCTCACTGTGTCAAAATGAATGCTCACTATGAGCACATCTCACACACACACATACACACACACACACACACACACACACACACACAGAGCATTACTGGTGGGTCTCATCACCAAGGGCGACGAGACTCAATACAGGTTGGAGGTCGACCATCTGACCACGTGGTGCAGGGACAACAACCTCCTGCTGAACGTCAGCAAGACCAAAGAGATTGTTGTTGACTTCCGGAGAGGTCACACCCAACACCTGCCACTGACCATCGGACGGTGCTGTGGTGGAAGCGAGCAGCACCAAATTCCTGGGGGTGCACATCAGTGAAGACCTCTCCTGGACCACCAACACTGCATCACTGGCGAAGAGAGCTCAGCGCCGCCTGTACTTCCTGCGGAAACTCAGGCGAGCAAGTGCTCCACCAGCCATCATGACCACATTCTACCGAGGCACCATTGAGAGTATCCTCTCCAGCTGTATCGCTGTGTGGGGCGGAAGCTGCACTGAATACAACAGGAAAGCCCTGCAGCGCATAGTGAACACAGCTGGAAGGATCATTGGTGCTTCACTCCCCTCCCTGAAGGACATTTACACCACCCACCTCACCCCAAAGGCGACCAAAATTGTGAGTGATGCAAGTCACCCCGCTCACAATCTGTTTGATCTACTGCCCTCTGGGAAGAGGTACAGAAGCCCTGCGCTCCCCGACTACCAGACTCACCAACAGCTTCATACACCAAGCTGTAAGGATGCTGAACTCTCCCTCCTCTCCCCCTCCACCCTCAGCTACATAACATCCTGGACATTGGACCCACAATGGCCACCTGCACTACTCCACTTGCACACTTGAACACTTGCACACTTGTACACTTTACAACTTGGTGTTGTTGTCCTGAAAACACAACACTTCTGCTGCTCTTACATAACTTGCACCACTATGCCACTTTCTTTATTACTCAGGTCAAACAGAACTACCCAAGCCTCTTATTGGCCTGACTTTGCACTAGTTTTTATTGACTGTCTATGCACAATTTCAACAAAATTTTGCTGCTCTTATTTTTCATTATTATATGTGCCCTCTTATTTACTTATTTACTTACTTTTTTGTTTACTTGAATGTTATGTTTGTCTGTGGACTTAAAATTGGTAAAATATGTCTGTCTTCACCGTGGGATAGTGAGAAACGTAATTTCGATCTCTTTGTATGTCTGGAACATGTGAAGAAATTGACAATAAAGCTGACTTTGACTTTGACTTTGACTTTGACTACTGACCCACATATCTCCATATCCGCCATGGCAGTCGTAGCCCCTTGCGTTGGCCGTGATGCCCCTTTGGAAATCAGAGGTTTACAGGCCACGGTGGCCTTGGTGCCCCCTTCTTTCAATATTCTGCTTTGCATCCTACTAATAGCGATTTTTATTTAGCCTGTGGCCTGTCAAAATAATCTTAGCATTTACAGCGCAAATTAATTTAGTCTTTTATGCAGTGGAGAAAGTGACAGCGCAAGAAAGAAAGTGCGTCCAAATTCACCCATTCTTCTCAGTTGAACTACTTGCGAAGTAGCCTACTCATCATCACACAGACATCACAAATATCACATGAAAGAGCTTTTTCTCAGCTTTTAAACGATGTTAGCCGATAATTGCTGTGTTGAACGGTTCGCGAGAAAAGTAAATAATATAATTCAATTTAATTTAAAGGTTTTGCGTCCATGATCTCCCTACCCATTCATCTCTTATACTTCACGAACCCTTCTTTTAACACATGACAAACCACATATCAGAATAAACAGCAGACCTTACCGAACACAAAGGTGTAAAACAGTCCCCTGTACAGTTAGCCGTTCCAGAGTAATCCAGTTTTGAATTTGCAGTAAATTTCGACATGCATGGATGTCTCCAAATTTAGGCTTTAAGTTTTACAATGTGGTTAAATTGTTCCACATGATTTCATAACGGACCAAATACAAAATAAATGTTACAAATATCGCCTAGATATTGGTAAATCAGAGGACAGCTGACTGAGTTTGTGAAAGTAGCTTTAGCCTAATGATCACAAAATGGTAAGCATGCATCTAGGCTATTTGAGTTTCTTAAAGCTGAGCTGTGCTTAAATTGTTCAATACATGATTTCATAGCAGGCCAAATATAAAATAAATGTTATATATAGCCTAGATATCTGTAATTATTAGATCATCAGATGATTTACAGTTCTATGTAATATGTTATGTTTCATGTTTTTGTAATGTTTCATACAGTGATGCAGGTCTACTGCAGTGAATAGGCTAAATACAACTTTGATAATTTTTATATGCTACTACTGTATAGTTAACTTTGGCCTTGGTGCCCTGACATGTGGCCTTTGTGCCCCCCACCAAATATGCCCAACTGAATGCCAAGTGGCCTTGCCCCCAGAATGGTGAAATTCCAAGCCTGTCCACCACACATATAAGACGAAGTTTGGTTATGTAAAACACATCTTAGATAACAAAATATATCATAAATCTAAATTTTGTATTTCCAGACACTGCAAAAGAAAACCAGGAAACAGTCAAAAGTTTAGAAACCGACACAAAAGTGTGAGATGATGAGTCTCCACTATGCAAAGGTTTAATCCAAAAAACAGTGTCCAAAGTCAAAATCAAACTGGAAATAGACATGACTGGCAATGTAATACCACATAAACTCATCCACAACAGAGTTGAAATGATCCACAACACAGAGTTAAAGCAGTAATTACAGTGGTAAGCCCCCCTTTCCCCTGTGGTTCGTTTTCTTTTTTTTGTTTATTATTGTTGTTTTTTGTCTTTTGTAAAGTGACCTTGAGTTTGAGAAATGTGCTATATTTATAAATGTAACTTATCATTATTATTTAATTTTTATTATGTGTTATTATTATTGCTGATGAGAGGATTGAACTCAGGTGATCTTGGCAGCTGAGTGTGTGGAGGTACATGATAAAAACAGAGTAGACAACATGGTATAAAGGGGAAAATAAACTAAAAACATAAACCATTAGGGATATAGTTGTTAGTAATGACACCTGTTTCTTATGTGCATACAAAACGATAGCCGTATAAATTGTAGAGCTTAGAAACAAGAGAAAATACAGAAATAAGTGACATGAAAAATAATTTATTGACAAGTTTACTTCAAATAAAAATAAATAATAACCTTCATAACATGATTCAAAAATAAAAAGTGTAATGAAAATACATACGTTTCCATTCATATTTACATGTATATCATATTTACACATACAGTATAAATTAGAGAATATATTAGGCTAGATTTGTTTCCATATTTACATGTATATCATATTTACACATACAGTATAAATTAGAGAATATATTAGGCTAGATTTGTTTCCATATTTACATGTATATCATATTTACACATACAGTATAGGTACCTTCTGAGCCTACGTCATTACGTTCACTGGAGGCAAAACAAACCATCACCTCAGCTGGGAAGCTAAACGAACAGTCAAATTCGGGAGGCTAAAGGTTATCATGGTCTCATCTTGCTGTGCTGTCGGGTGCCAGAACCGAAAAAGTCATCGGTTAAATTTGAAATAAGTAGGCCTAGGCTACAGTTTCCAGGAAGAACGTAGTTGTTCGTTTGTCTCACGATAACCCAAGCCTTGTATCGGAACCTCACATATTAGCCTACCAATCGTCCTGTATTTCCAACCTCTTTACATGTAGCCTATGTCACTTATTCATTTCTATACAAACCAAGACTGCGGATTCCTAAAAAGCATGGCGCCACACCATAAGTGTATCTAAATAAGCTATGTAGCCTACCAAAAATTAAATTTTACTGTGACTCGAAGAGCTAAACCAAATCCTTGATTAGCTACTAGGCTACTACTGTGTAAGGCCCAGCACTAACTCCGAGCGTGGTAAACAAAATTGGATATTTCAGGCAGTAAAAGCCCCGGTAAGAAACAAACTAGATTTTGTTAAAATCTAGACACCTATGGCTACTGAAAAATGTGAAGTTCATTTATCAAATGTTATTTTGAAGTATTAAAAAACATTGTTGTTTTAGAATTTCCAAACGAAATGGTTGGTAATTAGCACGTTTGTAATACATCTTTGCCTTGTGACATGGGCGGGCGCTGGCTCGGTAAAATGTCTGTTCGGCAAACACAAAACTCACCATGTCATTGTAGGCCTATTGTAAGTCTTGGACATGACCATTTAGGAGATAGTTATATGCATTCAATGATTTATACACCCTCAGCTTCTCCTTACTGTAGACACTCGGTTTTTCAATAGAAGCTAATGTCTGGCCATTCAACTGATGGCAAACCTGTCTTTCCAATCACTGACTGTATTGGGTCTGTCAGGATGGTCCCATCTGATAATGTAGCCTTAGTTTTTTCAAATAATCCTCCCGATCACGTACACTGAGTGTATGTACGTATTGTGTTATATCGTTACACATTTTAGCAAAGATTTTAGATTACTGTCTGACATTAGCCGCCTCACTAGTACTATTCAAATAGCCGCCTCACTAGTACTATTCAAATAGCCGCCTCACTATCCAAACGATTGTTTCTGCCTCCAGTGACGTCACGCCCACCCGAATGTTTATGTTTTCACCACCGTTGCGAAGGGGTCTATAAATTAGAGAATATATTAGACTAGATTTGGTGTACATAACAAGTACACTTTAGTTCATTTCTTTCTGGTCATCCTTGTCCCTGTCCTCATCTTCACCGCTGGTTTCGGCATAAGGGCAGATGGTCAACTGGATGGGATAGTTTAGGAGCAGCACCTCTGCATCATGGTACAAATAATCAAAGCATTGCGATTTCGACCAGAACAACCTACCGGGAAAAAAGGCTACAAGTTAGACATCACATCGGCATGTAATGCATGAACAAGTAGTGCAGTATGCATGAACAAGTCATAACATCGCACAAATGTTTATAGTAAAATCTAAAGTCAAATTATTTACTGTCACATGAGAAGAATTAAATGATATGTAGGCTCTGTAGCACACACCACATATGTGGGCCCTTTGTGTTCATTCACACACGTTCATTCTGGATTTAACCCTCTATGATACGGTGTTACCTGTAGGCAACATTATGCTATTTTGCCTTGTTGAAATAAAATGAGACATCCCTTAAAGAAGTAAATACCTCTTTAAGAACTGGACAACTCAATACTAACCAATGAAAATGCAAAATAGTGGTCACATGCCCCACAGGCGGCTATTTTGACCCTTCTTTCAGCAGACGTTTGGCTGGGTATCATATTTTCTCCATAGAGAAGTGTAAATTTCACTAATTTCCCTCAAGTTCACATTCTTCAAAAAAATTACAACCATCATTTTATGTACATAAAATAATGAATATTGTAACAACTGATGCAACACACAGATGACCAATCAAAGGTTTATTAACAGAAATGGGAAACACACCAAAACACCTTTACATAGGAACCACAAGGGAAGTCAATAAAACAAGCACAATACACGAACAGGGTAGTCACATACAATACACCGGGTAAAACACATGAGGTATAACCTAAAGAAAGACTACACAAGCTAACACATACATGACATGGTAAACATAATTACACTCACTAAAACCGACATTACGCAATCTAGCATTCACACACATTGCATTCTGGGAGGCTAGCACTCAGTACAGAAGACACTGACGTTACAATATTTAAAAAAATCTGCATGTACCGTAATGGAATCACAATAGGCCATACGTGATATAATTGAGGGAATGTAGGGGATTTTTTACTTATTGTAATGCTTTTTACTACTTTTAATCTTAATAAACAGTCATTTAAAATAATCTACATGATGATTTGAAGATATTATGATTTGTTTATGATAGTGTTTCACAATGGTACAATGGTACCTGTGGGCAACGGGTGAATACGAACGGGTATGATACGATACTTTTTTGAGAAAAATAAATACTATTAGGGGGTAAAAACCACATAATTTTGTTTTCTATTTCTTTGGTTAAATAAAAATATATTCTATAAGAAAACCTACATAGTTTAATGTTTTCCATTATGGTATAATGTTGCTTACAGGCAACGGTTTTATAAAAATAAAATAAATCTGAAATTTTACACATTCAGATCATAATGCGTACCATGGTCTTGGCAGATAGTCCAAATCAAAGATTCTAGAGCAGAGCTCTGTTCTAGAATCTTTGGTCCAAATCATGATTTATGTACAGTAAGGGATAACGGCCGCCGAGGTGTCCTGTTATACGGAATTAATGGACGAGGGCGATGGGCAAAGAACTCCCGGACGCGCAGCGGAGGGGAGTTGCCTCCGCCCGAGTCCATTAATTCCGTATAACTGGACACACCTCGAAGACCGTTATCCCGCTTATCACCCAGTTGCCACTGTAAAGCAAAGGAAACACTGCGGCTCGTTTAAAAAGAAGCTCACTAGTTCAGCTTGTTGTACAACTTTTCGTTGGCCCTATAACAGCAATAGCATGGACAGTTAGCTTGTTTACAGTTGATTCCATTGTTGCGAAGCCTTCCGCCAGGCTCAACCGTCATCCTACTATCGTTGTTATAGTTACTATTCATAAGCATTGATATGGAACGGCGATTAAACTTTTTTTTACCAGATCTACTTCATAGGTGTCCCGTTACTCAGAATTAAAAGCCACCCCGCCAGCCAATCAGAAAAGAGTATTTCTTCTCTCCGGGTGATAAGTATTCCTAAAACAGGTGAACCTTAATCAGACAAGGAGGTTTAAACAAAGAAGTCTTTGCATTTTACAGAGACCTCGATATTGCCTTTGATTTCTATATGGGGAGGAAACCCTTTAAAAAAGGAGGTTCATAAATACTATCTCCACACAAGCTCTGCAAATTAATCAATGATCAATTCACTTGTAAGTTTAAAGCTGGCTTACCAAAATAAGGCCACTTAACCCATTTCACCCCATCGGTCACAATTGTGACCGAAAAAAAAAAATGTACTTATGAGCCTCTAAAACTGTAACTGGGGAATATCCCAATACTCTTTCAGTAAATATTGAAACAATAGAGTGTTTCAATGTAATGTGTGCAGTGACAAATGTTTTGAGTAAATTGTCACATGACCAGAGCTGTTTACTTCCTGGTTGCACCTTGAGAATGATGAGGATGTATATATATATATATATATATATATATATATATATATATATATATATATATATATATATATACGCACACACACACACAATATGCACACTAACTCTCACACCCCATGCAGATACACACACGCAGACCATATACACTAACTCTCACACGCACGCAGACATACACTTTCAGGGTTCTATTTTAATGAACCGAAGCTCCTGGTAAATAAACAATGTTTACATATTTTTCATATTTATTATTGCCATTGGTCTCAGTGTTCATATCAGTTTGAAAAGTCCTGTCAGAATAACTTTATTTTAACAAAAAAGCAATTTGAGCAAGCTTTAATTGAGTAGACGCATATTATCCCAATTGTGACCGGTAATAAATCTCACTTTTTCATCTACTTTTCTACAGTTTTAAAAAAAAATAATTATTGATTACTTCAAAGGGTTGCTAATAGCACATGATTTGCATATTTGCATGTCTGGGAAAAAATTGGGCTTAAATGGGTTAATAGCTATACGGTATTTGTGAGAATTTCAGCTTAAGCCATTATTTGGCGTGGGATAATTCATCTTTGGCTAACCCTAACCCAGTTTCACACATTGTGTATGTGTGTGTGTGTGTGTGTGTTATGCTAACAGAGAGTGAGGATTTTGACACACTGAAAGAGGTGAGCAGTGATACAAAGAGGTGTGTGTGGCTCTTCGTTCTCATGGTCACACACTCCTGACCCTTGTCCTGAACTCTGACTTTTCTGAGGGTGTAGATTTACAATCCAGAGATCCCTATGTGGGATTGTTTTGATATGTTGAGTGGTGATGTCTCCATAAGGATTGATGATGGTATTGTGGTTGCAGAATTGGGCTTTGAAGTGGAAGCTAAAAAGGTTTGGATTCAATTCCGGCCTGCTAATGTTTTGCCCCTGAGCAAGGCACTTAACCCTGACTTGCAACCAGGGAGACTGTCTCTATAATGCATATATGAATGAATGGATGGATGAATGAATTAATGAATTAAGTAATTATTAAATATTTTGAATAGCCTCATGCCTACAGTACATGCCTTGTGTTTGACCCCAGTTCATGCCCAGTTTATGACCCCACTGGAAATGTCATTGGAGTTAGAGATAAGTGGCAAAGACACATTTCTCCTCTCAGGTGTGCTTAGTTACTCTGCCTCATTTGCAGTACAACATCTCTCACCATTCCTCCTTGTTTACTCCTCTGACACACTGATAAGTCTTGGCAGAATCTTCTCTTTACTGTAGTTTACTTGTCTCTGTGTGCGTGTGTTTTTTTTAACAAGCCTATTGGTAAGTGATATTTGTAACAGGTGT
>NC_063196.1:12046619-12080245 GCF_017589495.1 Alosa alosa
AGAACAGTAGATTATAATAAAATATATTTTGTTCATCACCCTTTGCTCAGGACAGTTTTACATTTAACTCACAGCTAATATTGCAGTTTACCTATTAACCCGTTCTTTTTCTCTGAACCACACATATTTTAGGGCAGCCCGTGCTCCCTTCACACAAAATATTATCTTAGTTTTCTCCTTGAAAACTAGATTTCCTCCTTGGAAATTAAACACTATTTTAGCTTTTCTCCTTGAAAAAACTAGATTTCCTCCTTGGAAATGATTACATGGTCTTTTAACTCAGTTTTCTCCTTGAAAACTATTTTTTTAACGGTTCTCAAAATCACAAAAGCTTTTTTTAAGACCAACAGGCTAATCCAATCTCTGTCTTGTGTCTCCACTATCCTTTTGAGGATTCAGGTTAGCACCCCTTCAGCCTACCTTTTTGGGCCGGAGAGCTGCACTGGAAAGTCTGCTTCACCAGGGGACGGAACTACTTTCCTTGTTGAATCCTTTTCAAATCGGTAGGGACCTCCAGATCTGTCGTGAAATCATCCACTTCCCAAAACCTCCAATCCAACTAGCACTCTGATGTCAAAGACCGAAGGAGAACACCAAGGCGAGAGAAGCTGAAGACTGTTGATCCTTTATTCACCGTATTGCAGTGATAATACAATCCAAACAGCGTCAGGACTGGACATTCAGGCAATAGAGTGATGAGTGGCAGCTACCCGATGAGATCTGATCTGAATGTGTCTGAGCTCTCTCTTTTTTATGCTCTCAGGGGCCTGAGGCGTTCCTTTCCCCAGGGCGTCACCCAGGCCCCTTTTTAGCTCAATCAGAGCGTTTTGGGACTTGAGATATTGGTGGAAACTCCTCCTCATATAAACCTTAAAAAATGTGTGTTGCTAGGCAGAATACATGTGTCCAGGTTCTATGTGTAATCTGTTGCCAGGCAGGGTACGTTTTGATTTGGTTCTATGTGTCACTTCAACTTTGGTTTCACTTCCTCCTCTGGAAGGTCCCTGCCTTTCCTCTTCTGCTAGCCCCTTCTATTTCTGCCCTTCTGGTAAGCACCTTTCTCTCCCAGGCCCTGTCTTGTTTACTTCCACTCTTAGCCTTTGACAGTCCAGTCTCATGACTTCCAGTAAATGTTGTCTCCTTAATAAACCAGTACACAAACAAGTATTATTATTATCATGTCTAGATAAAATCACCACATAGATAAAATCACCACAGATCCTCAAGAAATACGCACTGAATAATGTTTGGCCGCCGGATAGGTACCCGCCCACCAACATGCAGCGCATGAGAGCTCGTTTTTAACCGCGGATTTTAGGTGCATGGGCTGGTTCTAAATGCTCCATGCAGCGCCATATTTGAAAATGGCGTATGCTAACATGCGGAAGCTAATCTGCACGCTCTTGACCCCCTGGTCCAGACCCAACAGTACAGACAATAAATAAACAAACACACATGCACACAGACACACGTCTACACACACACACACACACCATCAGCCCACATGGCAGACATATAGCAAAGCCTGAAGCCTAAATAAAGTACCCCATAATGGAGGGGCAATAAATAAATCAAAAATAAAAGAATCCAGTGTTAAAAGTTAGCGTGCGCACATCATGCCCGGCTTGTCATTTTTGTGTAAATTAATGCTCACTAGAAATTAACACTTATCCTATTAGGCTATCTTTTGGGTGATCAAGAAAAGATTATCTTTGATTTGTTTTTTTTCAACATTTATTTTAACTAATGAAATAGAAAATACATATAAAATTTTTTATTATTATTTATTTATTTATTATTATTTATTTTTTTTACCACATTTGCCATGTACTGTACCTTTCCACATATTGTAAAGAATGATTCCCTCTTCCTTAAATTAACTGATACAATTTGTTTACGGTTTTCTAAAAAAAAGGGGTGGCTCAGCTTACCCCTATGCTCAACTTAGCCCGTTCTCCCCTACTGGGCCTAAGGCCCCATATCACGGGGTATGTTATTCACCCCTGATATCGGGCTCCTTACCCAGGGCAGATAAAAGAGAGAAGAATGTCCACTTCGTTTTTGATGATCACTGGGCCAGGATGGACATTCTCTTTGTCATATTAACTGTACTGGGCCAGTTCTGGCCCAGATCTGTCTCTGATTCGTAATTCCAACCTGTTCCGATATTGGCCCGTTGGAAGAAATGACCCCGGGGCAGGTCCGTTTAGAGGATCTGCGCCAAATGCTAATGAAGATCTGGACCAAATCTGGCCCAAATATATTTTGCTATCTGGGACGCTACAAGTGACACTTTCACAACGTAATGAAATGATGATTGGGAACAACTCTTGGTAAGGTGAACTTTGGAAAAACCCTGCAACTGAACATTATATCATTTTGCCAAATTAGACAGCTTTAGGTAAATTTACTAGTTGTTGTTCTATGCGGTCATTTCCAAGAGGTTCATACTAGGCCAAGGGCGACATCTGTTGGTGAAACTGCAATTAGAAAAACAACTAACTAATAAATTCTGAATGGTTTTTATTCCTTTGGTGGTTGGTTGGGGTATGTGTATGTTGTGTGTGGGCACCACCAAGCATTTGTGCTTAGGGCACCCAAATGGCTAGCGCCAGCCCTGCGAATATAAGATACTTGCCTATCCCATTTCAATTAGGTAGCACTACACCACCACGAACAAGTTTTTGCGTTTAGTAGGCCTACAACTTGACGTGACGTTTCTTGGGCATTTAGCTTCACCATCGCGTCAAGTTGTAGCATTATGCGCCAATGCTCATCTAGGCTATGGATCTAAGTGGCTTAAAGGCAGCAAAAGTGGGATATAGTGCAACTGCTTCCCCAAAACAATTCCTCCATAACTGTGTATTTAATCGTTTGATATGTGGATAATTTTCAGTGGACTAAACAAAAGGTAAAGATTTTGTTATCACAAGGCTAGCTGGTTTGTTATATGGCGAAGCATATAGCCAACTTTGTTTGCAGCAGTGAAGCTGAGTTTGTTGTTAACATTGTTGGTAACTGTCAGGGAATTTAACCCCAACATACAAGAACCACAACTCTGGTACCAAGAGGAGAGCCTGCTAATGTAAGGAAGAATTCCTCACACCATCAGTCTCTGACTCTGCAGCCCAAAAGCTGTGTCTTTTATTGTACAGATGCACACAGAAAATAGAAAGCAAGACATAGCGACTTCATTGTGACATACTCTTATCTCACCCACCCACACACACACACAGACAGGGTGCAGTTCCTGTCTGTCTGGGTGCACACTTAACTTGTACTCTCTGTTCTTAGAACTCAGCACAACAATATTTAACTTGAACTCTCTGTTCTTAGAACTCAGCACAACAATATTTCTGCTTACACAAATGGTTATGCAATGATAATAATAATTTCCTTACAGTAACCTAAACGTTTCTTCAGTTAGGAGCACGGTCATATTAACACAGCAGCAGAGGTGGAAAAAGTACAAAAATATTGTACTCAAGTAAAAGTACCAATACCTTGATGAAATATTACTCAAGTACAAGTTAAAATACCGATCTGAAAATGTACTTATGTAAAAAAAAAAAGTAGTTCATTTAAAATGTACTTTAAGTAAAAGTTACTTAGTTACTTTTTTTTTTGGGGGTGGGGGGTACCAGAACAACCAGTTTTACCAGAGAATTTCTAATGAGGAGATACAGCACTCAAAAAATCCTCCATAGTAATGCATGGGGTTGTCTACAAATATCACAACCCTTCCGCGGCAGAACATCGACATGTGAATACATTGAGCCAATCATGTGGTGTGTTGTAAAATACACTGAGCCAATCATGTGGTGTGCTGTGAAGACATCGTGCCAATCATCTGTTGTGATCTCGCTGCTGGAGCAAGATTGGTGTCGTGGAAGCCTACGCACGCATTTCTGCCGAAATAGATGCACGATAAGTGCCCAAAAAGTGTTGCAATATGGCCGCCGAGTGGAAGTACTTGCCTGAAAAGGACTTTGGTCCTAGCTCGAGTTGCTGCAGCCAGCAGTTAAGGCAGCCAATAAGTCTTGAACGTGCCTACTGAAATTTCTTCAATACTTTGTGGAAAAGCCTCTGTTTGTAAAGACAGCTTCAAGACATCCACAAAGTATTGAAGAAATTTTCAGTAGGCACGTTCAATACTTTTTTCCTGTGTCATTTCACTTTAATACACATAACTCTTATATTTGGATTTTTAATATGTGTGTTAATATAATGTGTGGTGAAAATTTTGAATAGACTCACTGGAAGTTTAAGCTAATTACTAAAAATATATATGTATATTTTCACCATATATTTATTTTACCTGAATATTTTAACTTCCAAATTAAATGACAAAATGAATGTCAGACCGAAATTTAAAGTTTGACTGACTGGATTTTGTATACAAACATAGTGAAAACTGTCTAAGGTCACTCTCACTCTCCCTTGCTAAAGAGCTAAATGGTTTTAGTCCGCTTCTGCACGATTCATAAGGTAGTCTATCTTTTGTTTATTTAGTTGAGCATCGCTAGTAGTGGACTGCTAATTGTTGTGCTGCTGGTGCAATGTCTTTTTCTCCAAGAAAGCCAGGTTACAAAAAAAAGAGAGACATAAAAAAAGGGGAAACAACTGCTAATAAACTTCTTTCCAAAGAAAGGTGAGCACTAACGTCAAAACACTTTGTTTTGTGTTTGCTTGAATATCTCCTAAATCATTAGTGCTAAACGAACTGAGAAAAACCATTGAAATAGCGGAAAATACACCTTCATAGGTTAGGCTACACATGTAATCTGATGCATCTCGTGATCCAGCTCCATCTCCATCACTTTCAGAAAGACTGCTTTACGCCAGCTTGATTCATGTCCTGTTGTAGGCTACATGCTGATCATTATCACTAGGCTAGTGGTTTAGGGCGATTTCTTTTCTCTCCCTTTCTGTTTTCGTTAGTATGAACTTTTTTTTACTCAAGTAACGGATGGATTTTTTGATGTAGCAAGTACAATACTTCACTCAAAATGTAATCAAGTAAAATGTAAAATACTGATTTTATAAACTACTTAAAAATACAAAATACACAGAAAAACTACTCAATACAGTAACGTGAGTAAATGTATTTCGTTACTTTCCACCTCTGCACAGCAGGCACTAGCCCAGTGAAGGATTGTGTAAACCCCATCCCCAGAAACCAGTTTCAAACGAAGCTTGCGCCGATATGATGCATGATCACTGATCAAATTGCTATTTTCTGACAGGATGAGCACAACCATGCAAGTTCTCTGAATCTCAATTCTTTAGCCTAGCATCTTAATGCTGTATTCACAGCACGGTGAATGACAAACGGTGACAAAATGCTGTTGTTTAGGAGTTCATAGCTGGTTCTTTATCAAGGACTATATCACGTTTTATATGTTATTATGATCACTCGCATCGCATTACCATGGGGTTACGTGTAGGTAATGCTACGGTTAACCCTTTCGTGCCCGTGCTGAACATTCCATTTTTGGTGCTGAATGACCTCCTCACACAAAAAACCTTATTTCTTGAGTATATTACATACCATCAATGGGATATACATATCATTGTAATCAGAAGGACTAGTTCTATGAAATGATGTAAAATACATATAGTAATGTTGATATAGTAATGAACAGTCTTTGAAATCCTCTCCAAATGTATATCCAAAATTTGTCAAAATTTAATTTAGTTCACTTAAAAATGGATTTTTATCATATTTCTCTACAAGATAGAGGAACATATAGAGTGTATGACTTGTTCAGCAAGTTGTGTGCTATTTAACAAAAAAAACTGAAATGGAATATCCTTAACCTTTCAAAAGTTATGATAAATTTAGTGATCAGTGTAAAAAATGCAGAAAACGGGATTTAGAATGTTGACAGAATTCACATTCTCTTTCTCACCAACAACATAAAAGTATGCATAAAAACTAATAATGAAGTCAGACACAATGGTTTAGATTTATTTGGTCTATAAGAATAAACCATTTATTTGTATAGAAGCAAATGATACAGTCAATAAGAATGAAAAAAAAACACGTAACATTACCAGTAGTACAGGAAGTAAATATATTTATTTAAGACCATTTTGGAATAGAGACATAAAAAACACATGTGATTCAACAGATAAAACTTTTCTTATATGATTCAGTGTAATATGAAAACTATGTACATATATAAAATAATATAAGTTAATGAAAAGCTAGAGATACAATCAACTTCAATATCACTCAACAATAAATGTAGTCTAAACATTTGAAAGTAGATCACATAGTAGAACAAGCCTGTGGAGAAAACACGTACACACACAAACTCACACATACACACAAACTCATACACACTCACTTACACACAGATAAGGGTGGGAGGGTGGGTGGGAAACCGAAGGTTGAACACAGAAGACCTATGGCTCATCACGAAATGCATCCCCTTCTGCAGAATGCCAAATCTGAAAGCAATTTCGTTTACTACTAAAACAAAGTCGCCTACCATTACACTCGGGGGCCATACAAGCTATTTTAGTTTTATGCTCCTTTTTAAGTTTTTTATAACATAGGCAGCAATTCCTCAGTGGCTCCTGCTGTACAGGAACATGTACCTGATGGAAAGACGACGGACTAGTAGTTGGAGGAGCTGAAGGCCGAGGCTGAAAAACTGTGTCGACGGAAATGCCTGCCAGCTGTCGTGATAGATTTTCTCTAAAGTCTATCTGGCTGTAGCTACCTAACCTAGGCTCAACACCAGATTCTGCATTGCGCTGCCAGTCTTGAAATAATAAGAAGCTATTGACGACGGCAATGTCCACAAAGTGGAGAAAAAGTGTTTTCCACCACTTCTGTGTTTTTTGGAGTACACAATATGTACTTATCATTTGGTCCGACCTATCAACGCCCCCCATGTATTTGTTGTAATCACTTACCACAATAGGCTGACGTACAACTTTTTTGTCCCAAACCGAATTGCTCTTCACTAGTCTAGATACATCAGTCGAATCATTCGCATTGTGGAAATTGGACAGGCAGGTTACTGCACGAGTGTCCTTCCACTGTACTGCTAAAACATTACCCTCTATTCTACGCCACCTCATGTCCCCACGACTTGCCCTGCGCTCCCATTTTTTTATATCTTTTAAGTCGTCCGGAATTTTTTTACGGTTTATCCTACATGTTCCGCATGCATTTAGGCCCCATGTTCTAAGTTTAATCATAAGGGTTGGTGATGTATAGAAGTTATCAAACCAAATGGTGTGACCACTATCTCTAAATGGCTGTATTAGCTCCTCTACAACTTTTGAGGCTAAATCCAAGACGCGACCATCACGACCACCTGTGTAAATATTAAAGTCTAAAGTATACCCTGAATCTGATGTTGCTATCACCCACAGTTTGAAACCCCACCTAACTTGTTTCCCTTTCATATACTGCTTAAATCCTGAACGACCTTTAGATTTTACCATGCGTTCATCTATGCTAAGGTGCTGACCTGGCTGGAATAATTCTAAACATTTATTTTTTAGGTGGTCCATCAAATAACGCAGTTTCCTAAGACGATCTTGATTGTTTTCTGTAGCTGGATCTACTACATGCAGAGCAGCTAACAGAGCCTTAAAACGATTGCGCGACATGAACAATTTGGCCCACGATCCCTGCAAAGACTTGGTTCCCCAGTAGCGGTGGATATTAGGGAGGGAAGTGAAGCCCATGTAAATGATCAGCCCCAGAAACCTGTGAAACTCTTCTGGGGTCACTTCATCCCATGTCCCTGCACTATTTGCATACGACGGCCTACTAAGCACAAGCTCCCACCCCCTCTGGTTTGTAAAGCCACATATGTCTGACACAACAGCATTGAGTGAAAAACAACATAAAAGTCTATTTCACGCAGAGTTTTAGTGGCAGTTTGCACTGCCCTCACGCCACCTAAATCTACACCTAAGGGACCCACGCGGACTAAAGGCTATCGGAACTGGTGCTTCTGTGTCCCTATCACCATAATGAAGGAAAAGGGTCAGAGAAGCGTTTACGCTTCCTCCTGACACAGGACCTACATGGGAGAGTGACTAATCAACCCCAAACCCACCAAATAAAATGAATTAATAGAAATGTTGACATATTTTACATATGAAGTATTATATAATACATGCAATCAAATACTTATTTAGACTGAGGATGATGGCAGGCCACTCTCCTCCTCTTCCTCATCCTCCTCCTCCCCCCCGTCACTCAGCAGCTCCTGGTCAAGAAGGTCTTCTTCTTCTTCCTCCATTCCCTCATGGTTTTCTGCTTGATGAGCTGCTATGAGCTCAAGCTCATCAGCTGTCAGCTGCCTCCTTCTTTTCAGGCTGACAAGAAGGTCTGCATACTTGTCATCCTCCATCTGAAACAACAAAACCATGAATGTAAACCAAAACTGTAGATGCGTGTGTGTATGTGCACACACACACATAATAACACCCAGAAGATGTACTGTAGACTAAACTATTGATGAGTTCTGGAGGACTCAAAATAGCATGACCTGAAAATGCAAAGTAATTTTATTACACACTTTACACAAGGCTTTAGCTACCCTAAATCTGATTGCCTGGCTGGCATCAAGAAAAAGATTACATTTCACATATGATTACATTTCACCTAGTGACTGACTGATGATGACATTTCTGAGAGAATATATTTTTTAACATCATGATTTCTATAACTACATATTGAGGGAGTAAAATAGCTTAGTCTATTTCATGTCATGCATCTTAGAAAATGTTAGACCAAGCAAGCACATCTGAGTCATTTAGTCAGAGGTTAGCAAGCAAGCTAGTTCACTACTGATAAAACTGCCTAAGCGAGGTGACAACCAAAACAAAAGGCAATTAAAACATTTCTGACAGAATCTGTGATTTCACACCATGTTTTCTATAACTACATATTGCGAGGAGTAAAAAATATCGATCAACTTATTTCATCTCTACCGTAACGTTAGACGCAGCTCACGAATATATTCAGCTTTGATATGCTGTACTTACCTGTCAACATTATCCTTAGCTAACATGCAAATTGGTACTAGAAAACAAACTTACTTACATGTTATATAGGCTACTTACAGGGTTTCAAATTAATTGTTAAATGAAAACAACTGACATCAAAAGCAAACGAGAATATTACAAACCGTTCAGAGTAATGCAGCTAGCTAAAGTTTTCATGCCGGGTACACTAACGTGAGCCCCGCTTATGCCATAATGTTGACGCTAATGAAAAGCTTTATTACTGTCAAATAACATGATTTTAGGACTATAAATTAAGATTAACCATAACTACAACCGATTTAAAATATATCTTACCTCAGTTTGTCCAGCTGTATGGGTATCAGTCGATGTAATCTCCCAAGGTGTACAGACGGCGTCTGCAGCTGTCCACATCAAATGAAGCGACTGAAGTGACATTATTTTTCACGACTCATCTTCAAGTATCCAAAAACATTCGCGCCATAAACCTCTTAACCAATCATATCAAATTGAAGCCTATGTTGTCAGCATTACGGGGAAGATTTCAGAAATAAAATCAGTCATTGGACAGCTGAGATATAAGACGATTGGTCATCGTTAAAATTTTAACGAAATTAGAATGGTCGGGCTTGTAAGGGTTAACTTAACATGCCCACCATTACACTGGAGAGATGTTGGAAAACTTTTAAACTTTTTTTTTTATTCTCCCGAGACGCTAGTTAAGGTAGTTCACTCATTATCTCAGATCAGTGAAGAACTACCAGATAAAACGTTGGGGAGAAAACTCAAACAAGTTAATGTTAGACTTAGACTAGCTCTGTTACAGTTTCTCGTTGCAAAATTAAAATCTCCATGCGCTTTTGTAGGCTACACGCAGTCTCAAAAACACTGTTTACAGCTCTGGAGTCACGTACTAGGTCATTTTTTTTATAACGATAATTTAGATAGGCCTAGGCTACACTTATGGGGTGGGTGCTACTGCGTTTTCTAAAGAATCTCCCGTCTTGGTTTTGTACAGAAATTAATATTAAGTGACACATACGTAAAAGCGAGAAAAAAAGGTCACCTTCCGATATTTAGCAGGATACGGTCTGGGATTTAATTTAATATTGTTGTAATGGTAGGATAACACCGTTTACACAATAATTACACTATGTTATACATATTGTATATCAATGCATTTATTGTCTGTCAATTACCCAAAATTGTGGCTCTGTCTCTCATTGAACAGTAGCTTATTTAATGCATTCTAATCCATTGTCAATCACTTCCAGGAACTTTTTGAAGTTATAACGAATTTTGAACACCCATTGTCGCAACTGTACCTTTATATGGCTCTGGCCTGGCCACCTGGCAGAAGATTCTAATTGCTGTGATGTCATAAAGGGCAATGTTAAGTCAATGGGGAAATTTTGATTCGTTTTTAATTAATAGTTTAAAAAGTATAAAAGTTACAAAGATGAAAAATATAAAGCCCCCATGTCCTAAGTAAGACCTACGCAACATAGTTTGAATGAAGTTTCTACGTTAAACTGTTGAAGCTGCATTAACTGCGTTAGAAGAAGAAGAAGAATCAGAAGAAGAAGAACTAGAAAAGCATTTCCTGAAGGAAATACAGTGCATGAAAATGCAAAAATATGATGTAAAATATCATACAGAGTAAAAACAAACTATATTGGTTGCTAGGTAGATGAGGTTTAATATAGTTGGAATGACTGAACAGTTAAATAAGTGGATAGTTTAAATGGTTAAATTATTTAGGTAGATAGTTGACGATAACGGAAACTTGGAATGGCTCTAATGTTTGCTAGCAGTTATGCTAACTATGTTAACAAGGATAATAATGTTAACCAAGTTACTATGCTAACTAGCATGCTAACAATGTTAAAATGCTAAGTATGCTAACCATGTGACTTAGCTAACTTAGCTAATCATTTTTAGCAGTTATCTTATCTATGCTAACTAACATGTTAACTATCTTTAACCATGTTACTTATTTAAACTTAGTTAATCATTTTTAGTAGTTATGCTAACTAACATGCTAACTATGGTAACATGCTAACTATGCTAACCATGTTACTTAGCTAATCATTTTAAGCAGTTTTGCTAAAAATGCTAACTAGCATGTTAGCATGCTAACCATGTGACTTAGCTAATCATTTTAAGCAGTTTTGCTAAAAATGCTAACTGGCATGTTAACATGGTAGCATGCTAACTATGCTAACCATGCGACTTAGCTAACTTAGCTAATCATTTTTAGCAGTTTTGCTAAAAATGCTAACTAACATGCTAGCATGCTAACTATGCTAACCATGTGACTTAGCTAACTTAGCTAATCATTTTTAGTAGTTTTGCTAAAAATGCCAACTAGCATGCTAACATGCTAGCATGCTAACCATGTGACTTAGCTAACTTAGCTAAATAGCTACAGTGGGTAGGAGTCATAGTTGATGACAAGTAACAGTTACAATGGCTGAACAGTTAAAAAGTTCAGTAGTTTAAAGGGTTAAATTGTTTAACAGTGAAATATTGTAGTGAGGACTTTTATTTTGAAACAGTTTTGGCAGAGGAAGCAGTTGAACAGGATGTGTAGTCTTAATAGGGGCCAGTTTGTATGCTTAAAGCCTGAGACTGGCAGTTGATCCAGGTGGCCCGAACACCTGCCATAGGATTCTAATTGCTTAACGGCCGTATTGTGATGTCATAATCATAATGTTAAGTCAATGGGGAAATTTTGATTAGTTTTTAATTAATAGTTTAAAAAGTATAAAAGTTACAAAGCTGAAAAATACATAGCAGCCATGTCCTAAGTAAGACCTACACAACATAGTTTGAATGAAGTTTCTACGTTAAACGGTTGAAGCTGCATTAACTGCGTTAGAAGAAGAAAAATAATAAGAATAAGAACTAGAAAAGCATTTCCTGAAGGAAATACAGTGCATGAAAATGCAAAAATATGATGTAAAATATCATACAGAGTAAAAACAAACTATATTGGTTGCTAGGTAGATGAGGTTTAATATAGTTGGAATGACTGAACAGTTAAATAAGTGGATAGTTTAAATGGTTAAATTATTTAGGTAGATAGTTGACGATAACTGACACTTGGAATGGCTCTAATGTTTGCTAGCAGTTATGCTAACTATGTTAACAAAGATAATAATGTTAACCAAGTATGCTAACTAGCATGCTAACAATGTTAAAAATCTTAAGTATGCTAACCATGTGACTTAGCTAACTTAGCTAATCATTATAAGTAGTTTTGCTAAAAAATGCTAACTAGCATGCTAACATGCTGCATGCTAGCTTTACTAACCATGTGACTTAGCTAACTTAGCTAATCATTATAAGTAGTTTTGCTAAAAATGCTAACTAGCATGCTAGCATGCTAACTATGCTAACCATGTGACTTAGCTAACTAGCTACAGTGGGTAGGAGTCATAGTTGATGACAAGTAACAGTTACAATGGCTGAACAGTTAAAAAGTTCAGTAGTTTAAAGCGTTAAATTGTTTAACAGTGAAATATTGTAGTGAGTACTTTTATTTTGAAACAGTTTTTGGCAGAGGAAGCAGTTGAACAGGATGTGTAGTCTTAATAGGGCCAGTTTGTATGCTTAAAGCCTGAGACTGGCAGTTGGTCCAGGTGGCCCGAACACCTGCCATAGGATTCTAATTGCTTAACGGCTCTATTGTGATGTCATCAGCCCATGTTAAGTCTATGGGGAAATTTTGACTAGTTTTTAATTAATAGTTTTAAAAGTATAAAAGTTACAAAGTTGAAAAATACAAAGCCCACATGTCCTAAGTAAGACCTACGTAACATAGTTTGAATGAAGTTTCTAACGCTACACGGTTTAAGCTGCATTAACTGCGTTAGAAGAAGAAGAAGAAGAAGAAGAAGAAGAAGAAGAAGAAAAGCCTTGGAATAACAGTACAGTGCATTTTCATGCACTGTAACTAGAAAAGCATTTCCTGAAGGAAATACAGTGCATGAAAATGCAAAAATATGATGTAAAATATCATACAGAGTAAAAACAAACTATATTGGCTGCTAAGTAGATGAGGTTTAATATAGTTGGAATGACTGAACAGTTAAATAGGTGGATAGTTTAAATGGTTAAATTATTTAGGTAGATAGTTGACGATAACTAACAGTTGGAATGGCTCTAATGTTTGCTAGCAGTTATGCTAACTATGTTAACAAAGATAATAATGTTAACCAAGTTACTATGCTAACTAGCGTGCTAACATACTAACTATGCTAACCACCTTACTTAGCTAATCATTTTTAGCAGTTTTGTTAAAAATGCTAACTAGCATGCTAACATGCTAACCATAATACTTAGCTAACATAGCTAATCATTTTTAGCAGTTTTGCTAAAAATGCTAACTAACATGCTAACTATGCTAACCATGTTACTTAGCTAACTTAGCTAATCATTTTTAGCAGTTTTGCTAAAAATGCTAACTAGCATGCTAGCATGCTAACTATGCTAACCACGTTACTTAGCTAACTTAGCTAATCGTTTTCAGCAGTTTTGCTAAAAATGCTAACTAGCATGCTAACATGCTAGCATGCTAACCACGTTACTTAGCTAACTAGCTACAGTGGGTAGGAGTCATAGTTGATGACAAGTAACAGTTACAATGGCTGAAACAAGTTCAGTAGTTTAAATTGTTTAACAGTGAAATATTGTAGTGAGGACTTTTATTTTGAAACAGTTTTTGGCAGAGGAAGCAGTTGAACAGGAGGTGTAGTCTTAATAGGGCCAGTTTGTATGCTTAAAGCCTGAGACTGCAGGTGGCCTGAACACCTGCCATAGGATTCTAATTGCTTAACGGCCGTATTGTGATGTCATAATCATAATGTTAAGTCAATGGGGAAATTTTGATTAGTTTTTAATTAATAGTTTAAAAAGTATAAAAGTTACAAAGGTGAAAAATACATAGCACACATGTCCTAAGTAAGACCTATGTAACATAGTTTGAATGAAGTTTCTACGTTAAACGGTTGAAGCTGCATTAAGTGCGTTAGAAGAAGAAAAATAAGAAGAAGAAGAAGAAGAAGCCTAGGAAGAACAGTACAGTGCATTTTCATGCACTGTAATAAGAAGCCTAGGAAGAACAGTACAGTGCATTTTCATGCACTGTAATAAGAAGCCTAGGAAGAACAGTACAGAAAATGCACTGTAATAAGAAGAAGCATAAGAATAAGAAGCCTAGGAAGAACAGTACAGTGCATTTTCATGCACTGTAATAAGAAGAAGCATAAGAATAAGAAGCCTAGGAAGAACAGTACAGTGCATTTTCATGCACTGTAATAAGAAAATTTGGAAGAACAGTATAGTGCATTTTCATGCACTATAATAAAATGCCTAGGAAGAACAGTACAGTGCATTTTCATGCACTGTAATAAGACATTTTGGAAGAACAGTATAGTGCATTTTCATGCACTATAATAATAAAATGCCTTGGAATAACAGTACAGTGCATTTTCATGCACTGTAATAAGAAGCCTAGGAAGAACAGTACAGTGCATTTTCATGCACTGTAATAAAAAGGGATTTGAGATACATCTTAGTTTTGTTAGAGTGAATTACATGTGAATAATACAGTGTTGGGCAAGCTACTTGGGAATTGTAGTGAGCAAAACTATCAGTTTCAGAAATTGAAACTTAAGTGATCGTGTATGTGTAGGGTGTATTTCATACACAATCTGGCAACCTGAATGCATCAATGATTTTAAAATGAAGTTTGATGGCCATGCAAATTACGGGAGTTTTCCAGGAGAAATAACAAAACGGGAGGGTGCTGGGAGATGACCTTGAAATACGGGAGAAACCCGGGAGTGTTGACAGGTATGTAATAGGCTACAGTCTGTGCTACTTGTGTAAAATTCGCCGGCCAATGTTATATTAGTAATATTTGATTAATTTCTACAATAGCATTCTTGTGTCAGTTGTAATGTAAGTCAGTGTTATGGAATATGACTCATCAAGTCTCAGTTCATAGCCGGGTGAACACCTGAACACCTAGCAAGTAGCCTAGCAAGCTGGCTACGATTTACATACAATAACAAAGATCCTTGCTCCTTTTCAACTCTCTGGTAATATTGCATTCACAAAATACAACCAATTGTAACGATAATGTTAAATCTTACTTGTGAAAAGTAATCCCCGAGCCCTGTTTCTATATGGTCCGCCCGATTTGAGCAGGAAAATGCTGCACATTGCTCTGGCATCTTGTTTCTTCTGCTGCAACTATAGCGGCTGCATTTTCCTGTTTCCAGCAGCCAATGTTGTGTGCCTACTCTGGCACAAAGGCTCTGGCATTGCAGCAAATCACCCAGGCGTCATTTTTTTTTACCTCTGACGTCAGACTAAAGTTTTTGCGCGTGGCACGAAAAATTTGGCGCCTGGCGCTCAGGCGTCTATTTTTACTCCTGAAGAAGTAAAAATCAACACGCGGAGGCGTTATTTTGACAGACGTTTTGTCTTGAATGGCTTGCCATAGATTTGTAACGCCAGGTGACGTCTTTTTTTTGACGTCCACTGCACATCTAACGTTCACGTCGGTGGGACCTCCATATAAGGTCTATTTATAGTCCAAATTAGAGTGTGGCTACCCGACCCGAGCCCGACGGGACCCGACGGGTCGGGTCGGGTTCGGACAAATATTTATAAATTGTAGTCGGGTTCGGTTCGGGTTCGAACACATCGTGGCGATATGCATTGGAAGCTTTACATTTAAAATTCCTTATTATGTTGGGTAACAAACAGGTCTGCTTTACATGATGCAAACGTTTGTTTTTTGAGAATAAAGTAAAAAAGACCTAATAGCTTTCTTCCTGTGTGCAAGATTTGTTTATCGTGACAACGCATTTCAGGCGCCTCAAATGCACACGCGTTGTCACGATACATAAACAAATGGTTATGCACATTTCGCACATATGCACATACTGTAAGCACAGTCTTGGGTGACGTTAAAAAATGTTTTTAGCCTATCGGGAGATTTTGAGATTATTAGCGTTGCATACTGTGGTAAAGACATAGGCTACCGGTAGGTCGTCTCGTTCAACTGGATGAGGATTTCCTCGAGTTGCCCCAATTAACGAAGCTGCATATGGATCAGTGACAGAGGCACTGTAGTTTCAACGACTGTTGCAGTTAATTTTTAAGACTTTTTGTCAATGGTAAGACAAGAATTCTATGCTTGCTTGGGCCTCTTGTGTTAATGTGCGCTGTGTGTGACCTGCGTGCGTGCACGCTCATCTGATTCTGTAGACAATTTGTTGTGTGTTCCGTTTAATGGGCTAAAAAGACAGGCTATCCACGAACGTGAACGTTTAATCACTAGCATGGGAATAACTGAGGCGTCATCTGCGTCGGGCTCGGGTCGGGTTCGGACATAAAAATGAAAATGCCTGTCGGGTTCGGACGCAACTCTGTCGGACGCGGGCCGGGTTCGGACAGAAATTTGCGGCCCGAACCGCACTCTAGTCCAAATGTGGTCGTTTTAGACGTCTTTTCAACATCAAATTTAAACGCTGTTTTATACTACTTCTATCACTTTCAAGAGGGTGGGGGACATGTTTTCTGTACCAGTTAATTTTCCTGTAGCTTTGTTTAGCTCAGCAGCTAGTTTGAACAGGGAATGGATTACACCTTTGTGTGCATCTCCAATTAACACCTAATGCTGAGACAATCAGATGGAGTTTTTGGACAATTATCTGTAACAGTATGCCACCTTCTGAAATGGGACTAGATAATTTTCCAGAAACTCCATTTGATTGTCTCAGCAGCAGATAAGAGAAGCATACAAAGGTGTAATACATTCCAGTTCAAACTAGCTGCTGAGCCAAAGCTAAAAGAAAATTAACTGTCACAGAAAACATGTCCTCCACCCTCTGGAAACATAAGACTAAAGATATAAACATACACACACAAATAAATCACAATTCAATACCCATTTCCATCTTTATTCAAAAACAAATGGCCCTGAATGGCATCAGGGCACCAGACATATCAAGCATAATACAGTTGAAGCAGAATTATGAATGAATTTCTTGAATTTCCCCTGGGGATCAATAAAGTATCTATCTATCTATCTATCTGATAAAAAAGATTTTAATTGAATTGAACTCTTTAAATTTAACTCTTTAAAAATCCTGTGTAAGTGAGTGTGTGTGTGTGTGTATGTATGTGAGCCATCCAGTGACTTATTGTAGCTCCAGTGTTATAAAAAAAAACTTTCCAAAAGGGAAACACAATCTTGACTAAATGTCCACGCCTCTGTCGCCACAACACTGGTGAGGTGGAATCCGATATCCACCGCCCCATGTCTGCTTCAGGACACGGAATGCTTTGATGTTCTCCTCGGTGGCTGTGGGATCGGATTTCATGAGCCCTTCTACACAAGCAGAAAAAGACAAATGATTATGCAAAGGCAATCTGCAGTCATACACCAAAGTCCCCAAATTTGTTAGCAAAAATATATTTCCTGTGTATCCACTACCAATACTGGATTAATACAAAACTATCTAAGCAACTAATAACTGTAACACTAAGGCTGTCCACAAGAAGGGACTAAGCAGACTGTACTTCTTGAGAAAGCTTAGATCCTTTAAATCGTAACTCACCAAAATGCAACCTAGGTTCTTTTTGTGAATGTTCTCAGGTCAAACTTTTGTTTAAAAGCACAATTATGACGGAAGCACCACTTAAGATATTACGTATCGTCATTTTTAGGTCTAATGGCATTTTGAATGGGAGTGATAGGATGTGATCATACTATGTTACATACTATGCATTGCTTCTTAAATAAAGACTGACCCACATGAAACTTGGGCTTACTTTGTATTGCTCTATAAACCTTTGTTCCCTCTAAAGGACGTTTCCCCTTTTTCCCCTTGCCCTTCAAATTAAATTTGGCCATGAGGCTGTTGGTGAAGAGCCTAAAGAAAAATACATTTCAATAAATGAATGTGAAGGATATATGTAGGAATAACATTACAAATGCAATAAATCCTTTACACTAGTTGATCAGTGTCCCCTAGGGTGGTCCCTCCTTTATCCCTCTACTTATCTCCTTGTCCACAGCTGGTCTACAGTTAGCTCATAAGTTTACACACCCATGTTAAAGTTAACTAAAAAGAGGAATAAAAAAAAAAATCTTTTGTAAAATGATCTTGATGCCTTAAGCAAAAACATAGGACAAATCCAACTTGTCCTATTTCCAACAAGGACCCCAATTTTCTTTATGAATGAATAATGTATAGCAAATAAATAAATGTTCTTCCTTAAAATACAGGGGGCATAAGTATACAACCCCTATCTTTAATTCCCATAGAGGCAGGCAGATTTGTATAGTTATTTCATACTGTGTATTCTGATAAAGGTCCCTCGGCCTTTGGAATTAAAATAGCACACATCACATACCCTTAAACATACCTAGAGATTGACATGGTTTTATTTCAGTTAGCCTAATAGCTGGTTTGATTTGCATTGAAAGATGATCTTATGGAAAGCACCCCATGTCAATTTCTAGGTATGGTGAAGGGTATGTGATGTGTGTATGTGGGACAATTTTATTTTTTTATTCCTCTTTTTAGTCAACTTTAGCATGGGTGTGTAAACTAATGAGCACAACTGTATAAACGTCACCTATTCTGACATGCTCATGTAGATACCTGTCCAACCCAGCACAGTCCTTGGTGTTCCGCCCACCAATTCTTGAAATTTGCAGCACCTGTTGAAATAAGTCCATAATAAAGTTGACTGACACTCCACAGAGGAATCTAACAGTGTGTGAGTGCACTGTATTATTTTATTCTAGGGAATCCATTACTTCGAGACTTGTAAAACCTACTAGGGTATCAAAGGTCTGTGCATCAGAGAGGCGTTGCTCCTGTAACTCAAATCCTCTCAATATGGACAGCTGAAGAGGCAGGCTGTGTTTCCTTCAGACGATTTCGACCAGTAGGCTCAGGACTTTTCTGGAACACTGAAATAAATAAACACATTTATTGATTATAACCATGGTCCAATTAGAATAAAAAGGTTAGCTAGCTCACAATTATTTTCGTAATCAGCTTCAGTGTTAGTAGAGCAGTGTTGAAAGAAAAGAAACCAAGCTACGACTGCATAACTGAAAAGCAGTTTCTGTGGACAGAGAACAGTGAAGGAAGAGAAGGTGGGTACAATTAAAAGGGTCTTCCACTGCCAATAGATCAATACTTACCATCCCAAGGCAATGGGAAGGCCCATCTCCCAGTCTCAGTCACTGCATCTGAACCACAAAAAAAAAAAATCTGTTTTAAAAGTTATCATCCAATGAATTCTAAATTACATGATTTCTTGTTCAAAACCATGTGTGCACTGTGTAATGTGAACAGACAGCCTGGGTGATAGGATCACCACCTGAATAGCAAAATAATCCTAATTGAGAGTATTATGCATGCAGCCCGCAACTCACCATGCCTGTCATAGGGGGGGCTGCTGAGATCACCATGCCAGGGTCTGTCATGTCTGGACCTGGCCGGGGGACTGGGGGCATCACTACGGGATCGGGCATCACATCGCCGCGATCTAACATCATGTCTGGACCTGGCCGGAGGACTGGGGGCATCACTACGGGATCGGTCATCACTTCGCTGTGCTCTTTCATCAAGTCTGGACCTAGCCGGGGGGCTGGGGGCATCACCACGGGATCGGTCATCATGTCTGGACCTGGATGGGGGACTGGGGGCGTCACTACGGGATCGGTCATCATGTCTGTACCTGGCTGGAGGACTGGGGGCGCCACTACGGGATCGTCATCATGTCTGGACCTGGCTGGAGGACTGGGGCGCCACCACGGGATCGGTCATCATGCTGCATGTCGCAGATCCTGAAAACACAGAATATTCATACATTTCAGAAGGCCTGGACAAAATACAAAAAGTAACTGTTTTAAAGTGTGGTGCGATGAATACTCACTGGGTGTCGACTGGTCTCTACTCTACCAGAGGTGCTGTGCATGCATCTTGAGAGTGACCCAAAAAGGGAAGGTCACCTCACTTCTTACAGCACTTGAGATAGAAAAAAAAAAAGGGTTAAACACCTTAAAGTTTTCATTCTCCTTTGCACAACAGTAAAGTGTTGCAGTAATAGCCTACAGCTTACAAGGCAAGCACATTATGGGCTTTGAGTTTATATGACCCTGACGTGGTTACTGCCCATTGCATATGGCCAGAGACTTTCATGGACTTAAGTCATATACTTTTTTTTTTTCACCACTGACATGTAATATATGTAAGGTCCAACATGTAAGTTAATCACCTAATGTTGGCCAACATGGAAAGGATCTCTATGGATATATAACAAAAAGGAGCAGAAACCAGTGTGTGGTGTGAAGTTAATTACTGGCACATAAGAGCATGAATAAATCAATGACACGCATACTTGTCCACGTCGGAGACAACCGTCTTCACTTCACTTATTGCAATTTCCACATTATTATATTAGTCAGAGTCTGGACTAGCGCGAGCCTAGGCTTAGCTTGCTTTGCCTAATAATGAATCACGCTGAAAGCACGCAGGCACGAAGCTTTCGCTGTTTACACTGGGCGCATGGCGGTGGCAGGTTTAAAACATGACAGCCAAAAGTCTGGTAGCCTGTTTAACATCCAAATCCAGTCATTAGACTTCTCAAGAGTGAATAACAGAGTTAACTAGACTGCATTTCCGGCGGGAACTGCGAAAGTGTGTTTGCCCTGGTCCGTCACCAACGGGAGCAGACAGTGGCATACACTATGCTGAACCTGGCTTGATCCAGGCATTCTAACAGTGCCTTTCAGTGTTGGAGCAGTGGCAATACCTCTAAAGCTCTAGGAGAGGGCTATTCAACTATTGGCTTGCGGGGTGAATGCGGTTCGTTGGATTTTACCTGTGGCCTGCCTTCGAATTTAGCTTCTATGACTAAGATCAAATCAATAAAATAAAACAACAGCAGTGATTGGCTACAAAAAAATAAATAATGTCACTGCGTCTGGCACCTCTCTCAAACTGGGCTATCAGGTAACCTAGAGAAGAATTGAAATAATGAAATATGACCAAGGCATTAAAATGCTGCTTGTTTGTCAGGATACTTTTTCACTGATTTATTTTAAAAATATGAGCTATGAGTGTGAATGTTATATATTCCATCCCCTAATTCTGTTTTACTGGTTTATTTGACAAATAATCTATATGGATTTGCTCTATAATAACCTTATGTCTGTTTAGGATTGTTTTGAGAGCCTATTGATGTATCTCAGAATAAAGTAATGTCCACAACATTAGTGATGTTTTTTTGTGTGTGTGAATGTATTTTACTGAACTCATTAAATGTTGCTGAATACTCATGAACACATGTCTCTAATAGCCACAATAGGAGTAATTTTAGCAACACTGTATTTTGTGTGGCCCATAACGACCCAGTGGATCATGAAAACATGCCAAAATTCACATTCCTTGCTTGATGTTGGTACATTAATCCCATTCAGATTGCCACTTATCTGTGATGTAAGAGTTCAGTATAGGTTTAAGGTCTGGGGCACGGATTTGACATTCTGTGACTTCTTAATTGAGGGCTTGCTTAGCAGCACTGTCCGCTTTCTCATTTCCCCTCAGAACAACATGGCAGCAAAATACTACACTGAAGTTCTGGTTCTTTAGACGTTGTAGTTGATCAAGCTCAGCTTTGGTTGTACTTTTTGCGTGACATTAAAGCCTACTGGAAAGATTTTTTTAATTGCAATTTAAATTTAATGCAATTTACTTTTACCATTAAGTAAAATTAATTTATCCCTCTCACCCATAGTTTTCTATTTATTTACAAATGTACATAGGCCTACTGTAATTACATTTATACATAGTTATTCTACTGATCTTCATACTACTCTTATGATGTTGTTTCTGCACTACAATGACACTGTTTCCACACTGCACATAGCTGTATGTTATGTACATATCTGTTATATATGTCATATTGAATATCCATAATTATTCTGTTTTATTATATTCTGTTAATACACTGCATATATCTATATTATTATTTCTACTATTATACTGTTACTGCTACATCTACATACATTATTCTACTTATTGTATGAGGTAACTGCTAATACACTGCACATATTTATATTTAATTCATATTACTCTAAACCACCTTCTGTAAATCAACTGTATACTACTGTCTACATTGCACTATATTTCTTGACCTGTCTCTGTATATTTTATCACCTTTCTATACTTTGCATCACATTGAATGCATACTGTAGGCTACATGAATCACAGCTAAGACAAAGATCCTTGATTACTAGCAAGATAGAGCAACGTAATTCGTTACTATGGGAGCAAAACGGGACAGTTCCGGTCTGCATAAGTGGGAGTGTCACCCTAAGTCACTAAATAAACGTTCTCTCTTAATAAGCAATAACAACAGATAAACATAATTGTGTTCACAGTATTATTGTCCATAATCATGTATGATACCAATTAATCATTCTTAAGGACATGGTATGAATAATTTAATTAGTCATGTGAACCGAGCTAAGAAGCTAGCTAACGCTAGCTAAAAAATGCTATACAAGTGGATGGTAGTAGCTATGGTAATACACCTATGCTTAACAAGTGACTAGTAGTTGAAGGACTTCGCTTAAAACTTAATATACTGTTGCAAATTCGCTTGAGTATAAACTATCCACTTTAACTAATGTCAGTAGTGTTATTCAGCTAGTTGTCATTTCAAAGAAATTACACTTCTCCGTTTAAAATGTTACCTTAGCTAAGAGGCTAGCTAGCATGATAACAACCGGACAGTAACTGGCAGCAGCATGGTCTAATATTAAGTTATTTTATTACAAATCCGAACACTAAACAATTACACTATTAGGCTTGAAATGATCCCAAACACTTACAGATTATGACACAATTTTCCAAAAAACCCTCAACAAATCCAGAAAGACAAAATGACCAATTTATTGGTAAAATTCCACAAGTCTCCATTGACATTAGTGCAGCAAGGGCTTACTCTGGTCTGCATAAAGGATTTCCCCCTCCCCTTGCAATAATCGAACGCGGAAATTGTCGAACGTTTGCGCCTCTCGCTCTGCTTGAACCCTCTCTGGCTAAGATCTTTGGTTGCTATGAAGGCCAGTCGTTCTAAATGGATGGTTGCTATGGCCAAAGGCCAGTTCTATCTCTGCCGTTGTCAAGCGGGCATATCCTAACCTTATCTTATTTGAAGCATCTCTATTTTACTTAGCCTACTTCCATACAGCGAGTCCCATTAAGAAGTGGCCACTTCATTCACACTTACCGTGATCCACGCAGCAACATTATTAAACTAATCTCACACCATATGCCTATGCCAACGTTTGCAAGGAGGAGAACATTTTAATTTGATTCACAATGAAACGTTACATTTAATGTACATGTTGACAATGAGTAGGCTAGTTTTGGTTGTTGTTGGTGGGGTTACTGCATCCCTTAGTTATGCCTACAATGCAAAATTGTTTCCTTGCGATTGTTAGCTCCTGCAGACACATTTCAAATCGCGACGTGAAATGCCACCACAAAAAATTGCTCGGTCTTAGTGAGTTAGGAGTCTTCGAGACTTTTAAGCTGTCACAGACTCAGGCGCTACTTTTAGGGCTAAAATGCTTCCTGAATTACTCTTAGTAAAAAAAAAATAGGAGTCCTAAAGTTACAAGTACAAGCATCTAATATCAAATCTCCATGGCATCACGCTATGCAACATAAATCCCATACAGCAACATCTCCCTAGCTTCTAGCCACACAAGAAATGAACTAGATGTACCGCATAGCGGTACAAAATATGACCGCCAGTCCTGTACATCCGTTCCAAAAATAAATCACACTTCAATTTGTCTCCATATTTTACTCCATCCCCCTCTTGAAACTTTTGTGTATGCTTGTTTGGCATGCCTGAGTGTGTGTGGCTGCACAGAAAGTAGCCTACTGGTGCTGAAAAGGTGAATAGATTGTAGAATAGCCAAAGAAGATGTAGCATTGTTATAAAACCTTTAAAATCTCTAAACAATCACAAAGTAGGGCAGTTCATCACAGTTCATCCATTGCAACTGGATTGATGAAAGGTCACTTACACCTGTAGGCTACATTGTATTTGGGAAAAGCAAAAGGTATCAGCGCATAACGCTATTTATTTATTTATTTATTTATTTTTATGTATTTTAAACAAAAACATCTCTGTCAGTTCCATGTCGTTTTTCAACAGCTATCAAAAACAAAGGTCATTTTTGGATGGATGGATTTTTGTGAATGTTTTAGTCATCTTTAGTTCATGTAATACTTTATTGTCAATGCACAAATTAAGTAACAGTAGTGTGAAACGCTATTGTTAATGCACAAATTAAGTAACAGTAGCCTAGTCTGAAACTAAATGCTGTTTTACATCTAACCAGTGGTGCAAATAACTGACATGTCCAAATGGGCCTTGATGAAATGCGCGCCGCTAGACTGTTCAACACACATTTTAACGGGCCAAAGTTGAAGAGCTTTTTGTCCGTTATTGTTAGTGCAAATATAGGCTAATTCATGTTCCCTTGCATTGTTTAACTGAGGTCCATGGCTAGTCTGGCTTTCATCAGACCAAGCTCAATCTTTTAAGAAATCAAAAATAAATAGCGGGCAGATCAGGCTGGGTTCACCCAGCCTAGTCCATAGGCACCGATATTGTTTAATTTTCCGATTGAGATATACACGCTCTGGCTATTCTAAATGCAAAAATGCATCAGGGAGTTATGACAAAACGGTAACTAACAAACTAGATCCTAATAGAAAGCTGTTAGCTTACCTAAGCTACAGGTAGGATTATAAGGTAGGCCTATTTACAACATAAATTGTCAATAGGCTATGCTGGCATTACACAAATAAAATCTCCTTTGAAACCAATGGCTTACGCCTTACAGTATCGGGACTTAAACTATCATATCGCGGGCTTAAAGTTGTAATAACATTCACGCAGCTCCATGAGTCAAGGAAAGCCTTGAATGAAGTAGCCACTTCTAAATGGGACCCACTACACAGTAGCTTAAGGTGTTTTGCTAAAGCAGCCATAATGAAATGAAGGTGTCATTGTTTGGATACTTCACACACACGCGCTTTTTAATTTCACAGACTACAACTACCAAGCTGTAATCAAAGCACATCGATTCCCCTCTCACACCCTGCACGCACTTAAAACAAAATAAACAGGCGTCTCAGTCTCACGCGTGTATAATAAAACTGTATCAGACGATTGTAACGTTGGTAAATCTTCCATTGCACAGAATGATTTTGTAGCACGTGCAATAAATGACAGTCGAAGATACACACAGTGCTGCTATACATTTGCTTGGTATAAACCGCATTTTAGTTTTCTACAAATGCAATAAATCAAATGCCTCCATCACTCAACCAACGCTAACGGTAACATTACCTAGGTCCTTATTGATATTACAAGATTAACGTACCAGCAGTAAAAACCAAGCATGTCCGATAAACATCCTCAGATTTATTTCGGCTTCAAGAAGAAATGGGAATTACACTTCATGTTAACATCGCCCTATCCTTATTAGATGTTCGCTCAGGTAAATTACAGTCCTTGTATGAAGCGTCCATTGTTTTTCCAACCCACTTTTAACTTCCAACAAAATTACGCCTCACTGCAACGTCGCGCCATCTAGTGGACAAGCGACTACTTCGCCAATACTGAAAAATGCAGCCATGATGATGATGATGAATATTTATTTTGGCTTTCTTTTTAATCCTACTGATTTTCATTTTTACCAAGTGGGGACAAATCACAAATGAGTGATTATGAGCCAGGTTGATGTGGGCCCTTGAGACCAACATACCATAAAGATTCACAGAGAACTGTGTCTGCCCTACCCTCCTTTCGGGGGTCCAGTCCAGCGGGGGGCTGCAGATGAAAACGAAAAATGGCGGTTCCATGCTATCCATGTGTACATGCCCACCAAGTTTTGTGTACCCGGTCTTTCAGTGTCCCGAATCCTTGTTGGTGTCGCCACTAAATGTACACATAAATTATTTTATTGTAAGGCCCCCATGAAGCGAAAGTACACAAAACTTGGCATGCATTCAGAGGGTGTCATAATGATCCTACACTTTTATTTAATTGCAGTTTTGACCTTGTCAGCCAGAGATATTGAGATGAAAACACCTAATTTTTTGCTTTTTTTTAATTTTTAACTAGGTGGCGCTATACATGAAATAAGTGGTAATGGGATGGGTTGACATGCCCCCTTAAGACAAACATACAAAAAAGGTGGACCTCCTAGGCCCCTACGGTTCTCGAGATATTCACAGAAAACTGTCTCCGCCACCTACAGGCCAGTTGGTGTATAGTAACATAAATTAATTTATTTGTGGCCCCCATGAACGGAATTCACAAAACTTGGCGTGCATACAGAGGGTGTCATAATGATCCTACACTTCCAATTTCGTGCAGTTTTGACTATGTCAGGTCACAGATACCTTCAATTACACCACCTCATTTTTTACTTTTTTTTTGTATTTAACTAGGTGGCTTATACATGAAATGAGTGGTTATGGAATGGGTTGACATGGCCCCTTGAGATCAACATACAAAAAATGGTCCTCCTAAACCCTACGGTTTTGAGATATTCACAGAAAACTGTGTCTGCCCTACCCTCCTTTCGGGGGTCCAATTCAGCAATTGGACCTGCTTGCAAAGCAGCACACTTATTAGGGGTCCGAGCAGCGTAGCTCTCGGTATTGTTTCTGTACCGTTCATTTTTGGCCAAAATTCTGTAAAAGTCATACTGCAGCCTAAACCGTAACTCCAAAACTCTTGTGGGGTACTGCACCCAAAGGTGGCGCTCTTGTCAAAAATGCTTATTTCTCCTTACCAGATTGACCTAGACTCAAAATTCGTTCATCATATTAATCTCTACATTTAGATGCATCTTTTTCACCCTGGTCTTATGCTCTAAAAATGTTTACTTTTGCCACAATTTCAGAGAAAAGCCAAACATCATAAAAAGTTTCACAAGCTTCAAAAATTATCAAATCTTCACCAAAATTCTCACATACAATGTGTAGACAAAGCCTCACAAAAGTTATCAAAAGAATTTGGATATGTTGTTCCATTTCAGAGATATAGACCAATAAAGTTCGACCACTCAGCCCATTTCTCCTATATCACCTATATGAGTATTTTTTTTCCTTGGAGAACAACCATACAACCATCATTATGTGGATACCATTAACAGTGCACATTTTCAGATCTGTACCATTTTTTATAAAGCCCTTAATTCTATTGTCAAATGTATGCTAGGAATTTTCTTGATTTTGTGTGTTTGCCAACACACATTTTCACCATGTGAATGCCAAATATTTAGGATTGTCAGAGGCTCAGTGGGAGAATGCCTAGTGCTGGTGTTTGTTAGGTTGAGTTCGAATCCCTGGTAGTGCTTTAGGCTCTAGCTCAAATACTATTGGTTATTGAAGATTCACACCATTGAACAGCACCTGAATGACATCAGGCAATCAACATACACAGTCATTAGTTGCCAAGAATCAGAATGCCGAGACACTGACATTTAGGGGAACTTCTTTGTTTACTATTTTTCCTTCATCATTACGTCTATCATATTTATATTTTATCCATTAGTGTTCATCTCTACAAATGTCTAATTGCCCCAGAATTTCAAAAAGTTTTCAGGTGTACTCTTTTAAGGAAGCCCTTTATTTTATTGTCAAATGTATGCTTGGAGTTTTTCTTGTTGTGTGTTTACCAATACACATTTTCACCATGTGAATGTGACTGGCCAACATGTAGGATTAACAGTGGCTCAGTGTGATAATGCCTTGTACTGGTAATTCTTAGGTTGAGAGTTCAAATCACACTTGAAGCATTAGTGTTTGAATGCTGTTGGGTTGTGGATGTTCGCATACTACAATAGAATGCTGTTGGGTTGTGGAGGTTAACGCACTATAACATTACAGCTACATGTACTTGTCAATATGGACTTGTAGTGCAAGGCAAGTATAACTGTATAATTATAGGCTGTTTATCTTATTGACTCCGACACAGCTGTAGCCTATAATTATTTGTTATTCTTATAATATTTGTCATTTCTTATACGACTTCCACGACTTGCAAAGGTCTTCTGAGCACAAGATTATCTATATTATAACAAAACTTACTGCGAAGGTTGTTGACGAGCTCTGCTTGGCTAGCTCCTCCTGATTTCCAGGCCATTATTAAACACACTCTGCAGATCAAGTAGAGAGCGGCTGTCAATGCCGCGCCTGCGCAAACAGCTTTACCTACAACAGAAACCACTTCCAGAACAGATGGAGCCGATACGTCACTTGACATAACTGTGCACCCCTCTTTTCCCGCGTAACCTTCAGCTACTCATTTCAACGTTTAATATTAATCTAGCTCGTAGCCAAAAGTGTCCACATAAAACAACCAACAGACTAAGTTTTATCCATTGCTATGCGAACCTGTATTTGAAGATGCTTGGTGAGCTGCCGTGTTCTTCCAACAGGAGGAGAGCATGAGCTTATTAGCGTAACACATGACGTAGGCTAGTTGCCCTCTTAATCTTTAAAGAAAATGTGCAATCACCTTATGGCAATTATCTGCTCATTGTAGCCTACCTGTAGCATGTCTTCTTGAAATGGCTTATTTGTATAGTCACATGTGCTTCATTTAGCATCAGGAGATGTTTTGTTTGTGTGACCCACTGTACCTATAGGGTACATATAAGTGCACGACTACGCCACTTGGGGCCTTTCACACCAAGATATGTTGTAAACCCAAGTATATTTGATGAGACACACAGATAAGATGAGTAAGGACAGAGGCGATCCCAGTACAAAATAAACAAGATTTATTAATATGGAATTCACTTAAAAGGCCATTTATGCGGTTAAGCACTAGAGCGCAGACCCACTATGGTGAACGGCAAGGGGAAGTGGTAATGGCTGCCACCAGGGATATTACTCTTTGGGACAGTAGTAGGGGAGAGATAGCTAGTCAGCTGATGGGGAGCGGTTACCTGTCCTGGGAGAAGTGTGAGGCCGACACAACACTCGTGCTCTTGACTCTGGTGCCTATTCACACAGACACACATAAGCATAGGCACAACTACTGCAACAAAGTGATCACAGCAAATGGTGAGGTGCACGTTACCACTACAAAATACTGTGAGCAGTCTTGCCAAGAGGAGGACTCAGATCCGTGACCTGCCCCATGAGCAGCTTCACTATTACTCTGGGAGAAGAGAGAAGGGGAGGGGATGGTTAGCACTCAGTGACTGGGAAAACAGTAGAGCAAGCTGAATAGGAAGGATTTTACTGGTAGCAAACTACTGGGGCAGCCAGTACCACACATGCCCTAATGCCCGGAAGGAGAGAGGTAACAGGAAGCTAAAAGGTAACGCCAAGTCAAATAATACCAAATGAAACCAACTAAACAGAAAAGAAAACAAACAAAACGGGCTTAAAGCTACTTTACATTAATTTTACAGTAGGCAAAACAGCAGTGGCAACTGGTTCTGAGACACAAAACAGTCAGAATCAGTCATCCATAAACAATACACAATCAACAAATAACAGTTTTCCATTGACAGGATTTACACCTTCACACTAGGCATCATTCTACTTTACCTCAGTGCATCCTAAAAGCAAACACAACATGGCAAGGGGACCCCTGGCGCTCGTCACCACAAGCTGGCATGAGAACACTGCTGTACACAAGCATATGTCAGATACAGCGAGACAGGCATTTGCATCATAGACTGAGGACATGATTAGCTCACATGTGCTACATCATACTAAAGCGGCAACAATCACATATAGGTAGTAAACAGACATAGATAAGAGCAAAGGGTTTACAGACAAATATTTTTTCCCTAACGAGAGTTACAAATAAATGTACCTTTGTTGGCTAGGTTCCTTGGTAAACAGTGCAGGGCTTCGTTGAAACGTCTTTTCACCCGAGACCTACGTTACAATGTGGCTATTAAATATACGTACAACCTCACAAACATGGTAGCCTGACGTTAAACCAACAATGATTAAAATAGTGTACTATTACCTTCAGTAGTAGATCTACCCACCAACTACTCGGAAGCGTCTAGCGACAGTAGGACACCTGTTGCCCACAGTTTAACATTAGATAAACAAATAAATACAATCATATGATCGTGTAGCAGATGAGGCAATAGCACGTACCTTTCACAAACGAACAACCCAGAGGCACCAAGGATAGCCGAATCGGCAGTGTTTACAGAAACCAGGGATCTTAGTCGGCCTACCGGTGAGCCTGTTACTTTATAGAAAGTGGTGTTGCCGCTAAGGAAACCTAGCCACTTAGAAGCTAACTGGAAGGCGTGACAAAGGGGAAAGGAGCTACGATAACAGCAGGAGGACAAACTTAATACAGCAGTGGCTCTGCCGGTTACATTCGCATTTAACTACCAGTTTTTGACATTGATTTAATTCCAGTTTTTCTCGATTGCGTTGACCTGTTTAAGGAAACTGGGATCCTCTTGGTCCTCATGAACACTTTCTTTGCACAGCAGAAGTCCAATCTTGCGAATGTGTAAACACGTTTTCACTGGTTCACACAGTTCTCACACCCTTTTGCAAAACAGTTAACACAGATGTCATTCAAAAAACCCAAACTCCATTGGTTTTCTTTCCTGTGCTGAACAAAAGGAAAACATATTTTCCCAGGTGGGAGAGATTCCTTGCATAAGTCTGAATCTCTGATACACCTGTGTGCAACTCCTTTGCACAATTCTTCAATCAGCAATCATTACAGTTTTTTTTCTGATTGCTTACTGTAATTATTCATAAGAGATGCCTGTTCTGTGTTGCTATTTGCAAGTAGGCTATGGATCTAAGGCACATTTAGAGAAATTACAGGATTATATAGCCTATTTGGTGAAGAAAACAGTACACTGTAAAAAGTTTAACGTAAAATTTACAGCAACTTGCTGGCAGCAAATAACCAGCAAGTTGCTGTATTTTACTCTACAGTACACCTACTGTATATGAAATCACAGTACCTATGCCTGATACTGTAAATGCAAACTACAGTGGTACTACCAGTGCTGTAATGTATACAGTATTGAATTGTCTAGATTTTTAATCACAGTACTTATGGATCATACTGTAACTTAGTACAGTAGTAATACCAGTGCTGTAATATTATATACAGTAATTTTGGGAAATTCATTTCCTGCTTTATCTACAACCAGGATAAATTTGACTAGGCCTAAGGTATGGTTTAGGCTACACAAACTTGCATAAATAACCATTGACAACTTGTTATCAGTTTGAAAAGCAAGTACATTTATTCTTTTTCCGTTTAGAAATTCTCGTGCTGCATCCTAACGTTAGGACCAACGGTTGCAGTCAGCCTGATCCACCACCAGTATCGAACTCCCCTATTTCCACCGGGTCCCGTATTTCCACCGTGTTGGTGTATGTGTCACTTAATATCCATTTCTATACAAACCAAGACAGCGGACTCCTATAGAAACGCTAACCACCCACAACATAGGTGTATCTAAATTAGCTATGTACCAAAATGACATTTTACCGTGGACTCGAGGAGCTGTAAACAGTGTTGTAAGGCTGTGCGTACACAACCGCTTGGAGCCCAGTGGAATTTTAATTTCACGACGAATTCTCGGTCTAACTGGCCCATGTGCCGTTGAAACGGTGTAAATAGGCTGACCCATCAGGCCAGCACTATAATTCGAGTGGTAAACAAAATCGATATTTCAGGCAGTAAATGCTCCCCGTTAAGAACCAAACCAGATTTTGTTCAAATCTACACAACTATGGCTACTGAAAAAATGTAAAAAGGTTCATTTAGTAAATGTTATTTTTAAGTGTTGTTAAAAAACATCGTTGTTTTAGAATTTCTGAACAAAAGTGGTGATAATTGGGGGTGTTACGATAGCAGAGTGAAGCAGCACCTAGCAGAAATAGAAGAAAAAAAAGATAAACAGTGTTAGATAACAATTTTCAACTGAAACTGAAGGCTACTTACAAGTGAAACTTTAGAATAATCATTTATATATATACTGTATGTTTTTGAGTTTACTGTCAAAATGCCAGGCTGAAGATGGTGTTAGCATAACTCAGTTTTTAAAGGTATATTTAGCTGCTAACGCTAGCCAGCTGGGTGAGCTCATTGATGATGTTTGCTTGCAGCAACAAATAGATATATGTACTGATTACGATGAGTTAACGTTACATAAGTTAGCTGGTAGCAGCTAAACCTCCACGTTAACGTTAACCAGCAGCACATCATCTTCAGCCTAACATTGTGACAGTAACATACTAGGCCTAGCACTACTAGCTTAATGTTTTATATAAATTATATGAATATAATAAACTGTAACTTACTGAGAACTAAGGTAGCAGCTAGGCCTAATATAAATGAGACTGCCAAAACGTTAACATCAACATAAAACATTAACGTTAATGCCACCTTCACAGCAACTATGATAGCTAGCCTAACCTTACTTACTTAGTTGATGACTTAGCATGGATGAGTTTGTAAGTTAGACAGTACAATGTACATAGACTGTACACATGCCCGAATTTAATGTAGTACAATTTCACAATGAAACATTAACGTTACATAAATAAATGCTTGCTTACCATTAAGGTGGAGCCTTTAACTTGACAGAGTGCTGAACACCTTTGGTCTGACTGACTGAACTGTTGCTCAAAAAATGATCTCCGCCGGACAGTTCAAACGTCCGCCGCCCGGTGCACGCGTTCAATCACCACGCCAAAAATTCCCAGTAAACCATAAATCCATGACTTTTCAATATCTTTTCAAAATGATGATTTGGATGGAAAATCAACATAATATCAATGTCACCTGCTATCTGGGGAGCTTAACTTTGTATTTATGTGCAAAAAGAAAACAGAAAACCCCAACTGATTTTCCGCCATGTTTTTTTCAAAATTTTCAAAAAGCTGACAAATTGAGGGAGGAGTCAGATTTATTTACTGTGTTATGATTCGCAGCAAATTTTATTACTGTAGTTTGACCATTTTTTTTGACCATAATTCATAGCGAAACTACAGCAACATACTGTATTCACAAATACAGTACACATTTTCCTCAAAAACAGCAGTGATGCTGTGAAAATCACAGAATCTTGTTACAGTGTAGCCTACAAGGTGTTTACTATTTTGATGAAAAATGACAAGTTGTAGTTCAATGAAATTTGTTGTGTCTACATGCTTTCTGTAAGTCTTACATGTCAATGACAGTTACATCTTGGGAGGAATGAATGCAATTATTTTTTATTCAGTACATTTAGTCTTTTCAGTTTTTTCTGATACCAGAGAAAATGAGAAATAAACGGAACAGACATAGCAAAAAGGCTCATTTTGAGAACTATGTTTTGCATTTTGTTGTATGTAAGTGTGTAATGATTGATTAAAATCACACAGTGATTTGACGACAGGATGTGTTGTTTGAAGGCAAGATTTGCTTTTGCTGCATGTTTTAAGTGTTTTGAGAGAGTAACAGCCTTTTTGCAAAGCTAA